>NW_026088469.1:0-198349 GCF_022605725.1 Anthonomus grandis grandis
AAGCATATGAGGAGCAGACTTACGAAATGCGGTTTGTCCAAAATTGTACATTTTCAGGAAACATCAAAAACTGGTGCTACGAATCGGTCTTACTTACCAAGTTAGGACTTTTACCAAAAAATTAGGAAAATTTAGGATAAGTAAATACTAGAATGGCAGACTAGAAGAAGCAAAAGTAACTTTGGTATTTTAGAAAAACATATGGACAAAATGCTATTTGCATGTCTATAGTGGACAAAATGCCTTTTGATTGTCATTTGCAAAAACTTTTTGGGTAAAATTATTACCAAAAAATGAAGAACAATTTTCTTTAAGCAGTATTTTTATTTTTTAACAAACTCAAATGAAATTAACATCTTCCGTATCGTTACAGTCACAGTCCTCACTTTTTTCAACATTGGTTTCATCCTCACACTGGCTTTCTAAAATTGGAACTAACCATTCCAATTCTGGATCCTGATTCCAGTTTTCTCCAGATAATGATGCCAATAATTTTTTTAGACTATCTACTTTTTTCCCTTTATTTTATGACCCAAACCTAATTCCTGTAATTCTATTTGATCGAATCTTGCTCGTGGTTTTAGGAGTGATTGAAACTTTTTTGTCTCATATGAATTGCGATATAGTAACTCAGTTTTCAGCAAAATATTATGGATGGAACTTTTTTTCTTTAACAAAAGTTTTCGACAAGAATGAATGCCAGTCACTTTTTCCAGATGCAGCAAAAGTTTTTTTATGTCAAGTAAATGCCAGTCAGTTTCAAGTTTTTGTACACCACCCACTTTGGTGTAGATATCCTAATATTGATCTGGAGTTTTTATAATACTATGAGACCTTAAGCTTTTTTCAATGCGTCCAAAGATACGATCGGCGGGGAGATAAGAGTGAACTCTAATTTGAAATATAATTTCTATGTCCCTAATCTGCTCACATGAAAACGTTTGAAGCCGAAACATTAAAGCATGCACAACATGATTATTTTTATTTTGTCCTCCACATACATCTGCAAAAAAACGGATTTTGTCTGGAAATGTAAGTTTTTCAAAAAACTCGATAAGAGCGGAAGATATCTCAGTCGCCCCTCTACCTGCTTGGTGCTCCATCCACGTATAGAATACTGGGTTTTTACAATTAGGTTTGGCAATGCAAAAAAAGTATATTGACAGCTGTTGGGCGTAAAATGCCTCCTGAATAGGGACCTTGGGTAATACCTGAACTTGTTGCAGATCAAAGCAATATGAAATGATATTGGGATCTTCAACTTTCAATAATTTATGAAATTGTGATGGACGGAATTTATGCACTTTTACTTCAGTAGATAACTTTTGTTTTTGTGTAGCAATTTGAGACATACCAATTTTGATTTATGTTCTAACGCAGTAGCTACAGACATCAGTAGTGGAACTACCGAATCCTATATTAAAGTATTTACTAAACAACCGGCTGAAATATTTGTAATTTACTTTCAGATTGTTTGGTGCTTTTTTGTTGTATAATTGCCAAAGTATAGAAATGTTGTATTCTGATGATACATAAATCCGTCGAGACTTTTTTAGTGGCTTTCCTTTCCTTGTAACTGACTAATAAAAGATCTTACAGCATTCAGTTTATCCACAAACTTAAAAGTGCGTCTATCCCCTCCGCTTTATTCTGTTAAAACTGTTTCCCCACTTTGAACTTTCCTGCAAATGGTATTCACCCTCCTCTGACCAACATTGTAAACAGCCATTATAAACTTCTGACAAACCTGCAATTTTTGTTGCTTAACGAAAACCTAAAAAAAAATTGGTGAAACATTCAAACTAAAAAAATATTTAATTTTAATAGGTAAAAAAAAATCAAATCCATATTTTTTTTAAATAAAAATAAATGTATATAATAGCGTAGGGATTTGAGCACTTTTAGTTTAACTTACGCAATATTTTACTACAAAAGAAGGCTGATGGAAAACCTCACTTCCATCAGCCCTGCGACACCTTTTTCGTTTAGGTACAGTATTGTGCATAACTATAGCAACAAGCGATGTTTTCAAAAATATTATTTGCTCCTTTATTTATTCCGTATTATTTCTTTACTTTTAAGTACACGCCTCTGTATTATTTATAAATATACCGAGATATCATAAGAATGCTAATGCAAGGAATTTCATGTTTGTTTATTTAGACAATGTGCATAAATATATAGCAACATTCTTGTTTCGCATTTATTTTATCAGTTAAATATCGATTTACCTGCTGTAAAGTTGTTATTTTTGAATCTCAGAATTAACTTAAAATGCGTCGCTCAAAAACCGTCTCTGGTGATGTAAGAAAAATTATTATGGAGCATTACGAAAATGGTGTTAGGCAGAGTGACATTGCAAGAAGCTTACGGCTACGTAAGCGGTCAATCGTATCCACAGCTTGCAAAAAATTTCGCCTTACTGGATGGATAGGCAGCTGCTACGAATTTCCGAAGAAAATCCTTTTTTGTCTTCTTCCCAAATTTCGGCAAAATTAAAAGAGCGTGGAGGAGTAAACCTCAGTTCCAGTACCGTAAGGAGAAAATTACTTGATGCCAACTTACCTGCTCGTCGCCCCGCCAAAAAACCGTTACTCTCAAAGAAGAACGTCAAGGCTCGTTTTCACTTTGCCCAATCTCATGTCCACTGGTCTGTAGCTGATTGGAAGAAAGTCGTATTTAGTGATGAATCTAAATATAATTTATTCAGGACTGATGGAGTGATGTACGTCAGACGCCCCAGTGAACAAAGATTAAACAAAAAGTACATTTGCCCCACAGTTAAACATGGAGCGGGAAATATTCTTGTATGGGGATGTTTCTCGGCTCGTGGCATGGGACCCATATTAAGAATAGTGGGCAAAATTGATCGTTTCATGTACAAAGACATTCTGCAAACACATTTAGTGCTATATATGGATGAAGTCATGCCAGTAATAGCCATATTTCAGCATGGCAACGATCCAAAACATGCTTCTCAATTTGTTAAGAGGTGGCTATTCGATGAAAAAATAAATATAATGGTCTGGCCATCTCAATTGCCAGACCTAAACCCTATAGAGAATTTATGGCATTACATTGACACCAAAATCAGGCACCTAACATGCGCTAATACAAATATTCTCTTTGAAATAGTGGAAAAGGCTTGGAAAGAAGTGAACAATGACTATATTATGAAATTAATTGTGTCCATGCCAAGACGATGTGCAGATAAAGGAAAAGGGGTACTACACGAAATATTGAATTTATTTTAATTTAGTTGGGTTATATTTTTTTTAGAATCAAAACTATTTTTTGTTGCTATATTTTTGAATAATAAATTTGCATAAAACAATATGGTGCTTTATTTATTATGATACAAAAAATATGATAATATGAAAATATAAACAGGCTCTAACTATTCTTGTAAATAATATATAAACCTTACTTATAAAATAGATACTAAAAGATATATAACAGGAAAATTCAATGTTGCTATCTTTTTGGACAATACTGTATATCTAAAGTAATGTAACTGGCTAAAATTCCATCTTGAACGGTTTTATTGGATTTTCTATAAAAAACTTCCCGAAGTTTAATTACATCTTCTCGACTTACTTGCTGACATTTTAAATTTGAATTATATTTATGGTTGCAAGCTCTATCAAATTGCTCTAAATCGGGATCATGGTTTGAATACCTTAAAATAGTATAAAGTCGTAACAAAAAGAAATAAGTATTAAAAAATAAATTCATACCTCACTTGTTTTTTTCTTTCCCTAGTTGTTAAATTAATTTGTCGCTTTCGGCTACCCCGGTCACTATCACCGACAATGTGCTCACCATCTACAGACTCCATTGTGATTTAAACTTCATGAAAAAGTTATGAAACAAACACAAAACACTTAAACTAAAACCATACCGACAGAAATTAGATTATGAAACAAACATGTTTACATCTGGACCAAACGCGATTTGTTTGTCTTGTGGACAAAATACTTTTTGTTTGTCTAAAGGTGATTCACTAAATGCATTATGCATGTCTAGGGGATTTTCGCAATATATTTTAAATGGTACAAAATTCGATTTGAACGTCCAAAGTGATGTGAAATGATAGAAATTCGGTTAAATAATGTTGCGCCACCTTTAGTTCAAAATGTGAAAATTTGGACAAACTGCGTTTTGCAACTCTGCTCCTCATATAAACCCTGACAGAAACATTTAGAATAATTAATATTATCAAGTACAGCCACAAATTTTTCTTGAGCGCATTGAAAATTATAAATATCTGTAAACTGTAATATCTGAAAATTATAAATAATTATAAACTATAAATATCTGGGAAAGGGTAAATCTTATCGAGATTTTTGAAGTATACCTTTTTAAGCAAAATTATTTGCACAATGTTTTTAATTTAAGATTTTCCATATAAAAAAAAAACAAAATTCCAAAAAATTACATTAAGTTTATCATCCTCTGTATCTTGGTTGTCTTTTACTTTCACACGAGGTAAATTTAACTTAAGCCCATATATGGCACAAGTTTTTACTATCGTAAGAGTTCACAAAAACACTTAAATGACTCAACCTTTTTTAACCAAAAACTAAAAAAACAACACAGAACTTTACAAATGCTGAATGTAAACACAAAGCCGTTTGTCAAGATGACATCAGCTTTTGCTTGCGGTGTTGCCATTTTAAATTTTTTAGAAACGGTTTTAGGAATAAAAATGTTTATTTTCTTTGTGATTTGAAGATGTTATTCTTGCGCTTAATGACATATATCTATTTCTACTTTTTATTTTTAATACAAAATCTAACATATTAAGTCAAATTTACATTATTATATGTGTTGATATATAGCTGAAAAGTTCCTCTTTTGAAAATGCGTGTAAACTTGACAACAGAGAATCGATGAATATACTTGTAAACAAAACACCCCGTGGCCCCTGTGCACATGTTGAACTTAAACAAAGTTGCGGAGGGTTGTTGGGTGGGGTCAGAAATAAAACAGAAACCTGTTTACCTAAATGTCGACGTTTCTAGACATTCTATTAATCAGAACAGAAGATAATACAATCATCACTGATTGGTATCACAAACCCACTTTCTCTGAGAGATTTCTTAACTACCAATCAAATCACTCATTTAAACAAAAAATTAAACATAATTAGCAACCTAAAATCCCGCGCAATAGCCTTATCTCATTCCAGTTTTCATCAAAAAAATGTTACAACAAAATTAAAGATATTTTACTAAAAAACAATTTTCCTCATAAACTATTAAACAAAATCCTTAACAACAACCCTACACCTATTAAAGTCAAAGAAAACCAAAACCATAAATTTGCAAAAATTCCTTATGTCAAAGGTTTGTCTGAAAGGCTAACAGGAGTTGTTTCTGATGATAAAGTCAAAATAGCATTCAAAAATTAAAATACCATCAACAAATACAAATACTCAAAGATAAAACACCAAATGAGTTACAAAGTGGCGTGGTTTATAAAATACCCTGTTCTGATTGTCAAGCTCTGTATGTGGGTCAAACGGGCAGGTACTTAAAAACCAGAATTAGCGAACACGAAAGAAGCGTAAAACCAACGAACAACGCAGCATCTGGGAAGACTGCTCTAGCAGAACACTCCTTCAACCAACATCACCAATTTGGCAGAGAATCAAATTATAAAAAAAGAACTTTACTAGAAATGGTTAAAATAAAAAAGTACAAAGAAAGTATTAACAAAAAACAAGATACCGATGATCTGAGTGCAAGTTACTATAATTTAATTTAATTAATTTATTACCAAAAAAATAAAACTAAAACACAAAAATTTTATTGTTGTCAAAGAGTGTATGTCCCAAATTTAGATCTCACAGGGTATTAAAAAAATAAGTTTCTGGTTTTCAACGTATAGGTACATACATCTTCCTTATCTACTAATCCTTAACTTATCAACATAACATTGAATCATAAAAATTAAATAAATAAACGCTCGGAAGAATAAAAACATTTGTTTCTTGGCTTATTGTTGATTCTAGTTTGCCCACAATAACACCTACAATTTAACTCATCTTAAAAATAATTCGACGCTCCTTTTATAAATGTGTTTTAAATAAAACTAAAGAAACCTAGACTTAGGTAAGAGATGTTCTGTATAAAAAATTAATTTTATATTGTTTTTT
This sequence comes from Anthonomus grandis grandis, assembly GCF_022605725.1. Lineage (NCBI taxonomy): Eukaryota > Metazoa > Arthropoda > Insecta > Coleoptera > Curculionidae > Anthonomus > Anthonomus grandis. The sequence continues at coordinate 6,161 of NW_026088469.1, forward strand.
TTTATAAAAATTTTTTTTAACGGATTGTACCTGAATGTAACTTTAACTGTGTCGTGGTTTTTGTTTTTTGTTGTTTTAATTTTTTTACACGTAAAGAACATTTATTTTAATAGTGTTTTTTATGTACTTGAAATGATTGAAGTCATTTGAAATTGAATCCATTTCAGTGTCCTGAGGATGACTTAATATAGGTCGAAACGTCGACATTTAGGTAAACAGGTTTCTGTTTTATTTCTGACCCCACCCAACAACCCTCCGCAATATTGAAGATATTGGGTCACAAACACGAAACTGAAAAAAAATCAAACAAAGTTGTTGTTTACTAATTCTAGTCTTTCAATATTCTAAGTTTTAAACGAATCTGCTGTTAAATTATTTACCATTATTGATGGAACACTCTGCATATGATGCCTTCAGAATGATAAAAATAATTCAAGGACTTCCGTTGTCAAGTATGAAACGAGACACAACATTCAAGATGTCTGTTAAGGGTCTATTTTTGGAGAATATACAGTGCTTTCATTTCAAAACGATCCACCCTTAATAACTTTCTTAAAAAAAAAAAAAAAAGAAAAAAACACGTCAAATTAGATATACAGGGGGACGTTTAATTATGCATTTACTGAAGTTCTGTCAATCACCTCCTCACCTCCAGCTAATCTCACTTTAATATGTCAAATGGGAACCCGCATCGTGTAATACATCATAGTAAGGAGCGTAAAATTCTCTATTCAACGGTACCAAAGCATTACCGTTATTAGCAAGACAATAAAAAAGCCTATTTTCAAACTCCTTACGAACATTGGCAAGGGTCTGCCCGCTAATTTCTCTGCATTCTTGAAATATTCTTTTTTTTTAATTCTCAATACTCTCCGGTGGGGTTTTATAAACTTTGCTTTTTAAGTAGCCCCAAAGAAAAAAGTCTAGTGGGGTTAGGTCCGGAGACCACGTAGGCCATTCGATTGCACCACGTCTGCCAGTCCACTTTTCTCGAGAATTTTCATCAAGCCACTCTCGAACTACCAAAGTGTAGTGCGCGGGAGCTCCATCCTGCTGAAAATGTATATTATTTTCACTCAATAATATAGCACCATGTTGATCTACTTGATTTTCCATAGATTGGATGATGGAAAAGTATATTGCATTTTCTAAAAGGTTTAAATAAATTTCGCCAGTCAAATTTTCTTCCAAAAAAAATGGCCCGATTATTTCATTCCCATAAATTCCTGCCCAAACATTAATTTTTTGGGGATATTGGGTATGGCCTTCCCGAAAAACATGCAGATTTTCATTATCCCAGTATCTACAGTTATGTCTGTTCACCAGGCCATTAAAAAAAAAGGTCGATTCGTCACTGAAGCAAATGTTCTTCAATAAATGGGTATCGTACACCGATCTTGAGCTCCATAAAGAAAAATTATTTCTATTCTTTCGGCTAGCGTATATACCATTTCATTAACTCAGTTTTAACTAAAATTAAAAAATTGCACGCGTCAAACTGACAGTTTTAACAATAACAAATCGCCTGCTTTTTAAACGCCTTAAAAATGCAAGGTATTGCAGTGTTTTTTGTACCTACGAGCTCTGTCTCGGTGAAGTTGACCCAACTATTAAAACTACGTTTGTTTATGAAATTTGTCGTATTAGCCGAAATGTATTAAAAACTAAAATGTACTTCTGATAATATTCGATATTTTTATTTAATATTAGCCTAAAATACGACATATTTTGTAACAGAGAAAAAATATCTTAAAAAAATTAAAAAAACTGCCGATTAAGGTATAATTAATCATAAAAATCAACGAAACCAAATAGCAGCAAATCAGCACGGCGTTACATCGACTTTTCGACTGATTACTGCTTTTATACGTCTTGACATAGGGTCAACTAATGTCAACTAAATACGTCTTGACATAGGGTCAACTAATGTCAACTAATGTTTGGCAGTTATCTGGTGTAAAACTGTTCCAAATTTCTTGGAGATTCGTAATTCTGGAACGGTTCTTGCGGGATTCGATCTAAGCTGTTTCGGCATGAGATGCCACAAGGTTTCAATCGGCGATAGGTCTGGACTACTCGACGTCCATTTTAAAGCTGAAATAATGTTTTCTAACATTTGGGGTATTTTGAAGTTCATTAATGTAATTCTCAGAATTCATTATACCTTCGACAAAGTGTAAGTTTCTTATTTCACTTGCTGACATGGCCCTTCATAACAAAAACCAGAAACTTAACTTTTTTTAAGATACTCATTCTGAAACACTTCTTCTTTAGTTATCACTCACGCATACTTCAGACTTGGCTTCATCACAATGGAGTTCCATTGGTTCGAAGACCATAATTTGTGTTCTTTAGCTCACACTAGTTTGTTCTCTGCTGAATCTTTATTAGTAAGAGTTTCTCTTTTTCCTAAAAAAATGAATTAAAAACGAATAATAAAAAAAAATTAAGCCTACCTTGTAAGTTTTACATCCCAATTTTTGGCAGCTCAGTGACAATTTGCTCTTGAAAACTCTTTTGTGGTTGTCTAATTAATAACACAATATTTTTAATTAATTATAATTTTCATGCCGATATCCCTTGATAATCCATTTTAAGCCTCTTAAGTTGGTGTTGTAATATCGTGGTCGGCTTCCAATTCTGGGTTTTTGATCAGTAGATCTCGTTGATTTTTACAATTTAATATTATTTCGAGTTGTACACCTGGATTTGTTAATACTGTCAGCGATTTGGGAAGCATTTGGAAACAACACCATGCATTGGTGTTGTTAATAACAAAGTTGATTTAAATGTCAAAATCAGCTTCTTAGCAATGTAAAATATTATCATTTATTTTATCAAAGCGCATAAATACACCATTCAACTTAAGATGTTTTCATCACGTATTTTGTAAGACACGTATGTTGTCATTTTCCAAAGAAAATACTTTTGAAATAAAAACGCTTGAAAAATAGTTGCGTCGGTTTTGTTCTCTTGCGATAAACATTTAAAGATACCAAAAATTATATATTTCAAATAAAATTTTAATTAGCTAATAAAGTTCCAACTTCACTGAGACAGAGCTCGTATTAGGTAGGTTTCGCAAAAAAATATAAGTGAAATAAATACACATACAAAGTTATAAGGTTGCAAAGATTTTTGCAAAAAATTTGAAGACACTCTTTTCTCTCGCAAATAACGGTACACATTCTTTACTTAAAAAAATAAATAATTTGCTTGAACTAAATGTACTGTTTGTTACCACACATTTTAACTTCTAAATTGCTTGTATTTTTTTTTTGATGATCTATTATAAAAAATGTAAGAATTTTAAAATGATGTAGGTAACACACTAAAAGTATTCATTTAAAATACCAAAGTTTCGCGTAAATAAAATATTCATTTTTTCTAGACATTTTCGCTAACTATTTGCTTACACATTTACGGATTAAATTTTTTTTTGGTACCGTTAAATAGAGAATTTTACGCTCCTTACTGTATGTATCACACGATGGGGGTTCCTTTTTGACATATTAAAGTGAGGTTAGCTGGAGGTGATTGACAGAACTTCAGTAAATGCATAATTAAACGTCCCCCTGTATATCTAATTTGACATTTTTTTTTTTTTTTTTTTTTTTTTTAAGAAAGTTATTATGTTGAATGACATTACTATACAGAACATATCAGTGGTTCTATATGTTCTATATAAACTCTACAAACAACCACACACAAACTAGTAAAGGAAATAAAAATGCGAAAAATAAGATTTTAATAGGCTGCCATTTTGCGATGGGTAGAAGTAATGACTTAATATTCTAGGACCCTATGACCTCCCTTTCTATTTTATATTTAATTTTTGGAAGTTTTGAAAAATGAGCTAGGAACCAAAAAGTAGTATTATAATGATGTGTGTCAAATTTCAAATTTTTATATAAACGCATTCAAAAGATAAGACGGGGTGGAGGATAATTATGAGCCACACTGTATACAGGGTGTTTCAGGACTATGGGATCAAACTTCTAGGGGTTATTCAGATAGTAGAAAACATTTGAGTATAAGGAACCAATGTCCGGAAAAGTGTCACTACGGCTCTAACACGCGTTAATACGCTACAAAACGCAAAATCTGGTATAGTTTCGAAAGATCACAATACACAAAAGTCGTTAAATTGTCTCAAATTATCAGCTATAAAATTTTTAAATATTCACTTTGACCTTAAAATTTTGAAAAATTATTGTGATGATATCATGTACAAAAGGGAAAAATTAAATGCATTAAATCCTGTTTAGGCGTCTTTCTAAACTTTATCGCGTCTTAGGGCCCTATTGCCGTAGTGAAATATTCTTGATAAATCCTAGAAATATCCTTTATAAATAGAGAGAGAGAGGGTGTTTTGCTTTAAGTTTGCTTCTCTAACTGCCGCCAACACATAAACACATTAAGAAAATACCAGTGTAATTACATTAAAAATTATTGTCGTATCCCCTTTTACTCAATTACTCTCCTTTACGTTATTATTGTAATACACAAAATTTACCCCTTTTGGCACAATAGTTCACACAAATCTACAAATAAAAAAATCGCAATTTCGTTACCGAGAGACTGAGCTTTTATTTTAGTGTTATCGAGAGTTCCATGTTTTATTTTCTCCTTGGCTTGATTGTACTAGTTCGTTGTTAAGGCGTACAAGACAGACGAATAAAAAAGCAATTTGCTTTAGTTTGTCGTTGTCTCTGTTTTTTGTGATTCGGAAAAACGGATTATTATGGATGCAGACGAAATGTTTACAATATTTACATGCAAAAAGTGTAAAAGTTGTAATGCGGAATGTTGCTGAAACATTTGAGGTTTCTTTTCTCTTTTACATATAGAAGACATGCTAAATTATTTCTTACAAGTAAATAGTTTAAAAAAAATCAATATTTATTGTTCCTTGGTGTAATTAGTATAATTAGAATTTAGAGGCATAAACAGTGGCAATTGTAGAACGTTATCAAGATATTATGAAATGTGCAAAACATTGCAAATTAATAATATGTTAAATATTAAGATGACCTGGGTATGTTTTTAATTTAACATCTAGTAACAGAAGAAAAACAAACTCTCCCAGGAAATTCCCAGGAAATTTAAAAAAATTACCAATGAGTTTTCAAGCAATTTACATTTTTGTAAAGTGTTTGATGCTGATTTCTTTAATCCATTATCAAACCCCTCAAAACAGCAAAATGGCTGAATGCACAAAGAAACATAAAATGATCCTTCTAAAAACAATATGTCAGCCTTCATATGAAACTTAAATCAATAACAGTATTAATTACTGTGTAAAGGCTTTCTCAGTATCAGATTCTTTCCTATTTATTGAAAAGTTCCAAAATGGCTGAATTTACAAGGAAACTTAAAATGATCTTTTTGGTGAAGAACTTATTAGCTTTCTTAGAAAACTAAAAACCATAAACTCACTATATGAGTTTTTGAATTATTGTGTAAATAATTTAAGTGAATTATGTAAGTGTTTGGTAAGATAATGACTTTTTTATTCGTTGAAAAATACTCATTAACTTCAGAACCACGGTATGAGGAATTTTTTTTTGTAAGTCTAACGCTTGTTTTTACAAGGAATCTTTAAATATTTTTTTTAACTTTTATGAATCTTAAATCAACACGTAATAGAGTTTTCAAAGAAATAAGTTTTTTGGTAAAAATTGCATTTTAACAATGACTTCTGGTATGTCTTGTATGTCTGGAAACTCCAAATGCCTCCTGGGCAGCATGCAAACTTAAAATGATCTTTTGTGAAAAAACTTATCAGTTTTAACCAGCAACTGAAACCAATAAACTTACTGTACATATTATTAATCCATAGGCGCATGCGTTTAGTGATAATAGCGCATTATTGTCCGCGCAATGGTATCCAACCTCGGACACGAGAAAACATGTTTGTACACATGGAATATTTGGGAGAGCTAATTAAAAAAACATGTTTTAATTTAAAACATAGTCAAAATTTTGACCTTCCGCTCCAATCCAAGCGTGAAAGCGTCGTACCATTTTCTTCTGCATACGTTGAAAAACTTTCTGAATTTCTTGACTTTCAGTAGCAGCCGCAATAATACTAATTCTTCCTCTTTTTGAATCGGAGTGTTGTACACAAGCGCTTTTGTGTAACGCATAAAAAGAAGTCGCATGTGGTCAGGTCTGGTGAACGTGAGGACATGTATTTGGTGCGCCCCTGCCACACTACCACCTGGCGTACTACCTGTTATGCCTGATTCAGATGTTCTCTTACGGCTAAGTGCGGGTATACACGATCCGGTTTCAAAAATCATTTGGCAAATTGTTACATGTGTTAAAACAAGATATTTAATGTAATAATTTATGTGAAAATGAAAGAAAGAAAGAAAGAAAGAAAGAAAATGTGCTATATTACGTAAGATTAATCTTGTGTACAAGCATCCTATAAGCTAAAAAAACAAAACAAAAATACAACTTCAAAAATTGACAAAACAATGAACAAAATTAAACACAAGAAGACAAAACTTTTTGAACATACTTGAATTAAAGGTAACTAAATAAAATAATCAGTTACTAAATAAAGGTAAACTTTTTGACAAAACTAGAGAAGAAAAAAGGAAAAAAAAAACTTTCCAACATGTCCAAGGTTAAAACCTATCATTAAAAAAGTCATCCAGGTTATAATATGCCTTAGTCAATAAATGCGTCTTTAATTCTCTTTTAAATTTTTTAACATCCGATATATGTCTAACACATAGAGGAACATGATTGTAAATTTTTTTACTTATGTAAATTATTGAGTTTTTGATAAGGGAAGACGTAGGAATAGGTAGGGGAACATCATTTACACGACAAGTCAAATGGCCAGTGTCAGAGGGTAGTTTGGGAATTTTGTGAATAAGAGCAGCTGTTTCTAAGATAAAGAGTGAAAAAAGAGTTAGGATTTTTTCAGAAATGAAGAGGGGTTTGCAAGAATCTCTTAACTTAGCAGAACACAGGTATCTAACTGCTTTTTGAATAACAAAGACAATGTTAAGTATCCCCTTATTGGTTAAACCCCAAAAAGGCAAGCCATACCGAATATGAGATTCAATAAGTGAAAAGTACACTGAACGTGCAAACACCCCTCCCAGCTCTTGTTTTGCCATTCTTACTGCAAAACATCCAGAAGATAATTTCCCAGCTAAATGTAAAATATGATCTTCAAACCGAAGGCGACCATCAATGGTAATTCTTAGGAACTTGCAGCACTCTTTATTCTGCAGGAGGGAATTTTTGTCAAACATCAGACCCTGAACATCGCACTTAAACCCCATAATGGACGTCTTTCTTACATTAAACACGAGCCTGTTGGAAGCACACCACCCTGATAAAATCTAAAGGTCTTCAAGGATACAAGTCTTAAAATAATCAGAATTTTTATGGCTCCATAGTATAGTGGTACCATCAGCAAACTGAACCACCTTGCCCTGTAGTTTCAATGAACTCAAGTCATCTTCATACAGTAAAAATAACAGTGGTCCCAACACTGAACCCTGAGGAACGCCGCATTTTAGGGATCTAGAAGCAGACAAACGCCCAGACACTGTAACCTTCTGAGTACGATTTGATAGATAGGACTCAAGCCATCGCAACGCTACGCCCCTAAAACCATATTTATCGAGCTTAGATAACACAGTATTCCATGATCCACGCAGTCAAATGCTTTGGATAGATCACAAAACAGTGCCGCCGATGACTCTCCAGAATTCAAGGACACATAGACGCTCTCCAAAAAGCTAAAAACAGCATCATGAGTCCCTTTACTGGCTTGAAATCCAAACTGATTTGCAGATAAAATGCCATTATGATGTAAAAAGGACAAAATTCTGCTTTTTGCAAGTTTTTCAACTATCTTAAAGAGGGTAGACAAAATAGAAATGGGACGGAAATTACAAGGCTGATCCAAATCTCCACTCTTATGAAGAGGGATAACCACTGCCTCTTTTAAACATAAAGGAAAAATGCCAATATGTAAAGAATTGTTTATGGCAGAAAAGATTAAAGCATTTAAGGCCGAATCAGGCAAAAAGAGTAACAACCTCGAAGATATTCCATCAGCTCCAGATGATTTATGGTTTTTTAGGCGTTTGATTTCATTTTTTACTTCGGTAAGATCGACAGGATGAAAGAAAAATGACTGCTCAACCGACACTTGTTGAAGATAGTGTAAGGGATCAATTTTACTACGAATGCTCTTGAGCAAGATATTAGGTATATCACAATAATAGTCGTTTAAAATGTCAGGTCTTAACTCCGGTTCAGATACTTTTCTAAGGCAATGTCTAAAATCATTAATAATCGACCAGCACTCTCTTTGCCTATTTGATGACATATTTAAGCGATCCCTATAATAATTTGATTTTGCTGCTTTAATCGTCTTTCTGTACAGACTACGGTATTTCTGATGATATACAAGGATATTTTCATTTGTGGTATATTTGCACAATTTAGTCAAAAAACGGAAGTTTTTAGTTGAAATTCTAAGGCCTCTTGTAACCCATGGTTTTCGTTTCTTAGTTTTAAGCCTCATTTTAGGAAAGCACTGATTGATCTTATCACACAGAACTTGAAAAAATAAAGTAAGTGCATTTCAATTTACCGAAGCTGTAGCAGCAGAAAAAGCATTGAAATTTCTCGTGCTGAAAATTCTTCCCATATAATGAGATGAAGATAATACAGTATTATATGGCATTTTAGCAAGAATAGCTTCATGGTCGGAAATACCAGATGGGAGTACTGTGCATAAAACGTCATCAAAATTTGTACAGAAATAGTCAATTGTAGTTGCAGATGAAGAAGTTATTCGTGTGGGAGAAAGAACGTGCGTTTTCAAATCGTAAGAATTTAAAATACTTAAAAGAGAAGTACGTGGCAAGGTTTTACCAGTGTAGTTAATATTAAAGTCACCAGCCAATATAACCTTAGAGTGTAGGGACAACTGGGATAAAAGAGAATCAAGTTTGTCCAGAAACATAGCAATATTTCCTGTAGGTGGCCTATAAACACAAAGAATATATAAATTAAAACAAAAAGAAAGAGAGAATTCAAAAACATTCTCTAACAGAAGATTATCATACTTATCAATATTACAAAAAATCGTTTCAATTGTTTGCCTAGCCAAGATCATGGTTCCTCCATGTATAGATTGTTGACGACAAAAATTATATATAGGAACATAATCAGATATTAAAAAACATTCACAAGGCCTCAACCAGTGCTCAGTCAGAAGTACAATATCAGGAAAATTACATGTATCCAGCAAAAGATGAAGCTCATCCATCTTGTTTCTTAGGGATTGTATATTAAGAATAAAGATACTTAAGCTTTTCGATCATCAATACGGCTTCCGAAAGCTTAGATCCATCGGCGATCTTCTGGCCTACATCACACACTTGTGGACGGAGGCCATGGAGAGGCACGGCGAGTCCCGCTCAGTCGCTCTTGACAGTTCCCAGGCATTTGACAGAGTGTGGCATGAGGGACTACTAACCAAGCTCTCCTCAATCGGCATACAAAACTCATTATTGAATTGGATCAAAAGTTTTCTTGAACAACGAACAATCCAAGTAGCCATCGATGGATACCTCTCCGACAAATTTAACATTAACGCTGGAGTCCCTCAAGGATGCATTCTGTCCCCCACCCTTTTCTTGGTATATATCAACGATTTGCTAGGAACCACTGTCAATCCAATCTACAGCTTTGCGGACGATAGCACACTTATTTCCACATTCAAGTCCGCCAAACCAACGACAGCCGCAAGTTCTCAGAATCTTAGGCAGCAACAAGTAGCTTCAACCAACAACGATATTAGAGCAATCTTGGGGTGCATGGGGCGATAACAATTTAGTCAATTTTAACGCTAAACAAACGCAGGCTGCAGTATTTACGATGAAGACTAACCTTGGTGGCCCGGAGCTGGTTAGGGCAGGAAAAACATTACCAATGAAATCATCTTTACATCTTCTAGGAGTCGAGGTCACCAACAGTGTGTCCTGGCATGACCACGTTGCCGAGGTCGCCAGGGCGGCTTCCAAAAAACTCGGAGTGCTTTTCAAAACGAAAAAACTGTATACACCAGAACAGCTGCTGACTCTTTATAAGGCTCAAATACGCCCTTCCCTCGAGTATTGCTCGCATGTCTGAAGCTCTGCACCCAAGCATAGTTTAAACCTGCTGGATTCTAAACAGAAGAGAGCTATTCGTCTTATCGACAAACCAGAACTGACAAAGAGTCTGGATAGTCTGGAGCACAGGAGAAAGGTGGCTGATCTCTGTTTATTCTACCGTTATTATCACGGTAAGTGCTCCTCTGAGCTGGCAGGCCTGATTCCACCCAGGGCTGTTCCGGCAAGAAGGACGCGTCTAGCAGTTGCGGCTCATCAACATCGAGTCCACCTGCCTACCCCAAGGACGTCGCTGTATCGGGACTCATTCATCTGGAGAACATCTTCTTTGTGGAACGGGCTTCCACCTCACATATTTCCCGACGCATACAACCTATAGCGATTCAATATAAATACCCACAAATATCTTCGCGCAAGCACCACTCCAAGAGTGACATAGGACTTTCCTCTTGTGCTTGTGTTTACCATAAAAAAAATATATTTGCGATCGTTGTTGTAAACAATTTTGTTGCATCTGCGGCTCCCTCTTTCACATTCTCAATTTGAAATGCAATTCCGTTTCGGACTTGTTGTTTATGTCCCATTATTTATGATTAATGTTAATAATACAATAAAGACTACAAGATTTTTTAAAATTTTTTGGGAATGAAAGTATATATACGTATATAAAAATATAATAATATGCTTCTAAAATAAATCATTTGTTAATTTCTGAACGCATAAAAATACATAGCAGACTATTAATTTCTGAACGCGATGGTAAAGTTTCTAACCTAATATTGATTGGCAAAAATATCTACGCCATACGTTTTTTCTCACCTAGATGACGTAACTACAAATGGGTATAATTTCGACTTTAGTTAGGTCGGATGTTGAAAAGAAGACGAGCCAGAGGTCTATAGATAAAACCTTAGCTCCTCGGAATATAAAAAAAATCTATTATACTTCAAATAAATTATTGTATTCTTTTTATTTTCAGTAAATGAACGTATGAAATAGTAGTTTTTAATTTGTTTTACGGAAACACTGACGTAATAACTAATAAAATAAGTAAATAATTATGAACTCATCACAACAATATATCCGGAAAAAATTTAACCGAGACAATTTAACCGAGAGACACCCTCCAACTTAGGACCATATGAAGAGTTCTGAAAAAGTTATAATGAAATTATATACTGAGATGTTCTTGTATTTGCTGGAAACTCCAAAACTCTTTCATTTAAAAATTACTTATTCATTTTCTTACGCAACTTATGCAAAATTATAAAATTATCTGTTTATTACTGTATTATTTACAGGCTTTGACTCACAAATGCCCGTTTATTGCTATACATCCCTTTTTCAATATTACTTATGAGCTACAAGTACTCATTAGTCGTATCGTTTAATTAAAACCCCTCGACGCGTAAAAAGCTCGAAAATGCTCGTAAAAAAACTTTTCTCTTGTCAACGACGGAAAGTTCCCTACTTCGAATTAATTTTTATTTTAATTTTGTCGTTAATTACTCCGTTTATTTCTTGGGTTTTACTGAGATCGATTATTGGCTGGAGTTTTCGGTAATTTAATGTTAGCATGAATAAATAATGGTTATGTTTCTTAAGGAACTGCTTTCTTGGGGTAAGTAAGCAATAAAATAATATAATAAACTGTTAGGCAGTGGTGGCTCGTGATCGAAGGGTTAAAAAATTGTTAAAATGTTATTAGAGAATGCCGAAAGTAATTTTTTGGGACTTGAATTTAATCTTTTTATTCGTGGTTTTGTTAATAAAGAAAATAAAAATATTTTTTGTCTATAAGATATTTTTAGAAAGAGCTTAACTTTTACATGTATTTCACTCATACGGAGCAAAGTAGGAACCTTAAGAGCTTTTACGTTAATGATTTTTGGCATGCGGTTATTTTAGTTAATGAATTTATTAATATGTCTATGTTACTTGTTAGTATACCTATTCATTAACAAAACTATTTTTTATAACCTTCATTTTGTTAAATTCTGTAGGTCAAGTCATTTATTGTATGTTCCAAAGTTTTGAGAAATTTTCATTTTTATTTCATATATATCAAGTTATTTTAAGCTACTATTAAAGCAATATGTTTTTTTGACATATGCAAAATATTTAAAGAAAATGGGTGAACAACAACAAGAAAAACAACCCAAACTTGTTTTCCTTATATTCCTGCACTTTTAGAAGTAGTTACTAATATATTTCAGGTATTTAGGAAATTTTCTAGTTTTGTTACAGGAATTTCAAATTTAGTCCTAATATTTGAGGCTAGTAAAAATATTATTAATTTATTTAGAAACTAAAAAGTTTGTTTCACTGTATTAAAATTACATTATTAACATTTAATGAAATTAAGTAGGTGTTTTTCTATTTTTTATTTTAATACTATTTTTACAATTTTGTTACTTACTAAGCTTCTTTTTGTGGTTTTGTATGTTTAAAGCCATTTTATATAATTGGATTTTTTAACCAGTTTTTTTAGGCATTCAAAACCATTTTTAATTTTACTTTGGTATTTTGATAACATGGTTTATTTCTTTCAGATATTTAATTTTTTTTCTCATATGTTTCATACTTTTAATATCATTTTCAATTTCCCTTCTCTTTATTATATTCCTAAATCTCTGGACTCTTTAAAACATTTGTAATAATATACATTTCAGGTTTTGGAGATATATTTGCATATTTATTTGATTTTTATTTTTGCTTTAGGCATTTGAAGTTATCTTAAGTTTTTTCTTGACACGTGATATTATTTTTTAGTTTGTCTAGGTTGCTGGAATTCTGTCTGCCTCCGTGGTCTTCTAAAGCTATTTCTATTTATATGTACTATATTTGGAGTTACATAATGCATAAATTCATATTCATTTATTTACTTCAAGCATTTAATGTTAATTTCTATTTCTTTTGATTGGTTAGAATACTTCTGATGCCCTTTCTTATATTTTCCAGATATTTGAAGTCACTTTCGTATTTATTCGAAGCCATTTTTACATTCTTCTGCATTGCTGGCAATCTATTTGTATTCCTGTTTGACACTGTTCAAATTCTTCATGGTACTTGAAGCCTGAGTTCTTGTGATACTATTATTTGTGTTCTTGGACTTGTATGAAATTTTTTATGTATCCATAAATTTAATTATTTTACATTGCATTTCAGGAATTCGCTCTGGCATTTCAAGCCTTTCTCTCGAAGCTAAAAAAATCGTTTTTTTTTATATGTAAAATTATTTTTACGTTCTAGGTTTTTGAATTAATTAGATTTTTTCTGGTTTTCAACGATCGATCCAATTAACACATATGTAGATTGTACTTAGATCTATAAGTTAAGGAATATTAGATGGCCTAAATGTATTAGTCTTCTTGTGTTTTTTTAATTTTTATTGATTACTGTTTTTCTTATATTTTTAAAATCTTCATAGTCTGTGCCTACCTTTTAATTTGTCAGTTTTTTTGTCTCTTCCATAAAATGAGCTCATCTTCCTAAGTTGGCTTTTTCCCTTCCTTTATCCAAATTAGTACTAACTATATGGATGTCGAGATCTTGCTCTTGGTATCTTATAAGATCACCATTTTTCAAGGTCTCCTTAAGACGCGTATACAATGAACGCGACGCCCTGCGATGCGCGAAATTTGTGCAATTAGTACTAGGCTTTAAAAGACACGCGCGTGTCGCGTTGTAGGCGCTTTGCGACGATCACAAAAAGGCGCGCTGGTTTCAATTAGTACGGCTTGTGGCAGGTTCGAAGGAGAAGTATTTAGAACGATATAAATAAACTATTTTTAGTATTATTAACATGTTCTTGTCATATGGACTCAAAAGAATTAACTTGCCTTAATTGAATTATATAGGGGATACCAAATTCATGCGATTCTAAAAATAGGGATTAACGATTAACGCATACGAGCAAAACTAAGGGAACTACTTTTAAAATTCAAAAAAGGGCATTTTTTATCTCGTTTTTGAGCCCAAAAATGGACCCTAAAAATGCGATATCTCGGCTAATATGACAGCCACAGCCTTGCGGATGATCTTGTTGGGTTTAGAACAATGCAGCTAAGTTAAAGCTAATTTTCCCAGTAGTTCCGATAGTGCCCATAGAAGCCAAGCTATCGACTTCCAGAGTTCGGGATTTTTCATTGCAAATTTTTTCAAGAAAATTGAATTTTTTCGAATTTGAGCTAACTATACCAGCGGTTTGTTCTTATGACGTACATCACGAAAACACTAGGTTATAATAAGATCTGAGCAGAATTAAGAGAATGAGTCATTTTTTAACGTCAGTTTTGAGCCCAAAAATGCAATATCTCGTCTACTATTAGAGCTACGACCTTGCGGGTCATCTTGTTGGATTGAAAAGAACGAAGCTAAAGCAAAACCATTGGAATTTTTTTCCGACAATGCCCATAGAAGCGGAAATATTACCCTTCAAGGTTTGGGTTTTTTCATTTTTCGGGTATACCCCCACGTATCGAATTTTCACCTACATTACGAAAACACTAGTTTATAACGGGATTCTAGCAGAACTAAGGAAATGAGAGCACTTCTAAAATTCGGAAAAAAAAATCATATTTCGATTCGTTCGGTCTCGTTGAGTTTAGAAGGACGAAACTAAGTTAAAACCGTTAAAATGTTCTCGATAGTGTCCATAGAACCCGAGATATCGAGCTCCAAAGTTTGGGATTTTTCGTTTTTCGGGTATACTCCCCCGTATCGAATTTTTTCACCAAAAATTGATTTTGTTCGAAATCGAACTAACTATACGAGCGGCTTGCTGTCATTGCCTACATTACGAAAGCGCCTTGTTGGATTTGGAAGAACGATTTACTTTATCTTTACCAGTTTCAAAGTGGCAGGCTATTAAAAATGTGATTTTTAATTTTAGCATTCCTTATTTTTAAAACGGTATTGCCTGCTGAAAGATAGTTGCTTTTTTGGCGATTTGTGGTCCTATTTTTTGCAGTAAAGATTCAAAGTCTGTTGGTGACATTCGTGTAAAATTTTTATACTGTCCGCTGTTCTGCTGAAACATTACATTTGGAAAAGTTCTAAGCCAGAACGTTTATTTTTTTATATAAGTCAGTACGCCACCATCGGCGAGAATTTCGTTTTTTTTTTTAAACTTTCTGGAATTACCATGCAACCACTAACGCTACAATTTCTTCATTGTCAGACATAGTCACAAAGTACCCTAGACTACGTTACTTTCAAATAAAAATTTAATTACAATCAATAAAATCGATTTTTGGTAGCGCGTGGCAGGCGCGTTTCTCCCTATGGATGAAAATGGCGCGTAGTAAGCGCGTCTCAACGAAAAAATTTACCAGGCGCGTTTCATGCGCTTCTCGTTCAATGTATATATCGATATCCTGCAGTGTGCTCGCTTGTGTTATTCCGGAATGACATAGAACGCTAGTATTCTTAGCATGTTAATATCGTTACAATATCGAAAAGTCTGTTTTTAATGCTATTTAATTTAAATTAATTTTCAATAGTCTTAAACTTTTATATTAATGTATTTGTTCAAAGAAAAAAAAATGGGTACTGGATATGTGAATGGCTTTACTATACTTATCCTTTTTTATCAAAATTGTAGTTTCTTTAGGCCATTAGTACCTACATATAAACATAGGTAAATTCCTTCTCATAAATTTTTATATACAGGGTGGCCCATCGAAAACGTAACGCAAGGCATTGCAGGGTAAGAAAGAACTTTTCGGCAAAATCCAAAAATACGTCAAGTATGTTTGACAGGGGGACAACTTTTGACGTAAAAACCATTTAAAAAAACTCAACCCCCTAAGTGGGGGTGACTTAAGTGATACCTCCTTAAAAAGGTCTTGCCATTCCATATACAAAGCTGCTTAATTTTTTAAAAATCGAGTCACTCGTTCAAGAAATATGGGCCCTTGAAAGTTGAACAATAATGGGTGACGATATAATTAAAATTTATTGAGAGAGTGAGACTGAACCCAGAGTGAATATAGAACACATCTTTAAGTCGAAACACTAATTTAATCATTTCAATTAAACAAATGATAAAAATGCGAGAACTGGCAAACTCTTTAGGCACATTTAGTCAATAAAAATATCCAGTTTCTTTCTTCACGTTTAAATTAGGACAAGTAGTTTTACTAGATACCTTTTTTGTGGTCAAAGTATTTAAAAATTGTCAATTATGGTGTACTCAATTGCAGAAAAAGTAGAGAATATTCAGTTTTTTTTTTTTTAAACAATGAGTGTTTGACTAAATGAAATTGGGTCGAGGATTTATTTAATCAATGGCATCCTGAGAAACATCTCTCTGTCTATAAAATTGTTCGGGAATTGGTTGCAAAGGTTCGCGAAACAGGTTTAGTTCATAACAAAAAGAGGAATATTGAAAATGCAGGGTTTCATGAAGCTATAGAGATTGCAGTATTGGGGGAAGTTGCAATGGATAGTACGCTAAGTACAAGATAATTGGCCATTGCAATGGTTGTGTCTCGAATAAGTGTCCAAAAGGGTATTGAAGAAATACAAGTTCCATCCCTATAAAATTCGCTTAGTGCAAGAATTAAGTGAAGATGACTTTTAACGTCGCTTGCAGTTTTGCGGTTATGAGTGAGCGAGCGTTAAACAATGATAATTTCATATTTAATGTGTTTTTTTCAAACGAGTGTTCTTTCTTCCTAAATGGTTTAGTAAATCGCCACAATTGCCGTTATTGTGCTGACAGCAATCCAAGGATTTTCTACGAAACACACATACAACACCCCCAGAAGTTAAATATATGGGCTGGTATTTTTGGAAATTTCATTGTAGGTTTTTTTCCACCCTGAAAATTTAACAGTCGATATGTAGTGAGATTTGGTACAAAATACTATCGACCCAGCTCAACAAATATCATAGAAGAGGACCGCGCATGCAATGAACAGAAATTGATTTTCCAACAAGCCAGAGCTAGCTCCATATTTGTCACTAAATGTACGCAACTATTTAAATGACAGATTTCTAGGACGCTGGAACGGCGTAATTGAGTGGCGACCTCGATGACCCGACTTAAGTCCTTTAGATTTTTTCTTGTGGGGACCCATTAAATCCGTAGTTTACAAAACTCTACCTGCTACATTAGAAGAGTTGCGAAGAAGAATTATTAACGTATGTCGCGAAGTGACAACGCAAATGCTTCTAAATGTCCGGCAACGGTTTGAAGATAATTTGTATCACTGTATGAATGTTGGCGGACAGCACTTCGAGCATTTACTTGATTAATATGGTAAGCATAATCGCTTCTTGCATTTTTCGTCACACATTATTGTTTAACTTTCGAGGGCCCATATTTCTTGAACAAGTGACTCGATTTTTAAAAACTAAGAAGCGTTGTATATGACAAGGCCCTTTTAAAGAGGTACCACTTGACCCCCCGTCCCATTTGACAAAAATTAGGGGATATCACCCCCACTTAGGGGGTTGAGTTTTTTTAAATGGTTTTTATGTCAAAAGAACATCAACAGAATTCTGAATAACGACATGTTTTTTAAGGACTTTCTTAGCACGCAAAACCAAAAATGCGGTCAGCTGATAAGTGGTGTTGGGGAGATTAATTTTTTAACCAATGCATTAAAATATGCAAAATGTTAATTCTTTTGAATTAACATCGATGTAACAAAAGTTGTGAAAACTTTTTTGACGCAAATAAAATGAGTTCTAAATAGGCATCTATGGTAATAAGAGATGAATTTGCTGTAGGACGAAACAGAGCAAAATGTTAGTTGCAGGTTTTTCTTTAAGTCGTTTATAAAATTCATTTGTTCCAATCTTATATATTCTTCATTCTGTTATTAATTTGGCTTTATTTTCGCCCCATCATTTATCGCTTTTCAAAAATTAAAATACGTTCTGCAAACATCTACAGCCGGAGAAGAAAATTATCTATTAAACTCTAGGAAAAAAAACCATTTTAGAGACAACACCCTATAGAACGACGAATTTATTTATAATGAATCCACACAAAACATAAACAGAGCAGAATTTATTTCTGTTATAGTGTGTTTTATCTGCTGTAATAGTGTTAAAAAATTCTCAAATATTTTCTTTTTTTTATGAACATTTTTGCTACCATAATGTCTTTTTTTTGATATGTTATCTTTTTTAAAATAACCTTATGAATATCAGCTAACCAATTTTTTATCAAAGCTTTAACTTTTTTCCATTTTATGTATGTAAAAGGTATAGAACTTGAATTGCTTTAGATTTCCTATTTTCTCGTAATATAGGGGATATTACTTAGGTCAATGTCTCTGTCTAGCTTTTTTACATTAGCAGTTTTTACCAAACTACACATGTAAGCGTTAGTGTTGTGATTGCAGGGAGGCTTAAAGTTTCTTTAATTAGTACATTATCTTTATTGTTAATTACCGTTTCGAAAACCCATCCCAGTTTGTTTCACTATAATTGGGATGTTTTTTTTCCTCTTATAGACGTTATCACATAACTTGGTATTATTTCTACGACTCTCTTTTTTTAAAACTAAATCTCTATTCCTACATTTTTTTTTAACTTATTATCTAACATGCATTAAAATAAATCATAGTCTCTTTAAAGTAAATAAAAAACGCAAACAAAGATGTAACCTAAACAATACAAACATTACTATAGGAAACAATATTTTTCTATTTATTTACAGACTTAAAAATAACTTTTAATTGCACGATTAAACATATGTATTGTACTAGTAGTTTCTTATATCTAGAAGTAAGCAATTAAAGGTAATGGACGTTGAGACAGTGAATTATGCAAAGCAACATTTGTTCTAATATGGTGTAAGTAAATATTATTACATTGTCGAGTATTAATTTCATGCATAGTTGAATAATAACACTACATTGCTATTAGTAAATACCAATGTAGTGTTACATTTAAGCTGATTGTTGATAATTTTGAACATTACTTTTCTCAATCTTTAAAGTTGTACTCAAAGGATAAATATTTAGGGATTGATAAATTAGATTTTTATTACACGATTTTGAAGGGTTTGAATTTTGCTAAAATTAGTTGTACATGCTACATTCCAAACAGAAATTAAATATCTCATAATTGACAAAAAATTAGAATTTTAGATATTCATTTTCGCCTTATAACTAAGGAAATTCCTACATCTAACAATAGCTCTTGATGAAGTGATTCAAATTCCATTCTCAGAGACGCAGATTTTTAATGAACTTCAAAATATTCCCGCTTTAATTCAGTGCAACAGTACTACCATTGAGTTTCTGTAGCAGTCTTTCGGTGGCCCACTTAGATACGCCGATCGAAGTGCATTTCTTTGCGGTTCGAATAAGTGAAAATAAAGGCTTGCTACTGTCCAAGAAACATACTAAAAATCGTATGCCTACTTGTTTACGGGCTGTGCTAAACTATATGTTATTTCTTATTTCTTTCTTGATCTCATTTGTAAATTACGATTCAATTTTCTAAGAATTACTATGTTACTCATGTAGTTCCCAAACAAACCTTTTGCACTTACTTAGTAGAGAAATAAATGACTATAAAGTTACCTCCAAAGAAGCTGCAAAAGGCCAATTTAAAAGTTGGATAAGTTTAATTCAGGACAAAGTCGTGTCTTGTTTGGACTGGGCATGTTACGAGAGACAAAACAATTTGTTGAAAGTTGTTCTCCAGAGGGTAACGGCCCCGTTGCCACTTTAAATTTCATTACTACAAGCTTAGCACTCGCGCTTTAAAATAAGAAAAGGTAGTAAATAATTACTCATGGAAAAGGATGAAAACATTTTTTTAATTTTGAAGTAAAAAATTAGATTTTCATAAATATTTCCCTAAAATGAGTATATATAGATTGCAACTTTGACAAGAAATATTAGTGTTAAGACTGTAAAATACAAGTACTTGTAGTAACTTGGGTGACCAAAGTCCAGCACGAAAACTTCAAAGTCCCTTTCCGCAAACCCTGGTAGCCTTCGTCGTCATTGTTGACCGTCCTCTATAACCCTACCTAGGCAACCTTTCTTCCTAAAAAAAAAATGAGCTTTTTGGTCCATTTTATCGATTTTTTTCCGTAGTAGGTGTTTGAGATCTCATAGTTGCAACACCGAGCCTAGCCCACCTGTAGAATTTTCCTATAAAAAGGCTCCTTGGTAGGCTTCATCTAGGACACAGAGGCTTTCAGACATACCTAAAAGATATAGTTGACGGTTGAGTTTACAATGATCTGTTAGGACTCCAGTTTAAGTTCGCTATTGTTCCCCTGTCCAAAAAAGCAGTGAGACTGCCTTCGCTTTCGTTGAGGTTAATAGAAGTTCCGCTTCCCTACATTGCACGGTATCCCGGAACTCAATTTGGTCAAATTGATTTCCTTTTACTTGTTCAGCCCATCCTTGAAGAAGATAAGAAGGCAATGGAGCAGCAATAAACATCCCTGACTTAGACATTCAATATTAATTTAAAATTGACAAAAACTGTAGCATATTTACTTCTGAGGCAATTGCAATTAGAGAGGCACTTAAACTTGCTTTACAAGACAGTAATAAAAACTATGTTATACTATCGGACTCTATGTCTATTCTTCAAGGTATTGAAAGGAGGTATGCTTGGTCTTCCAAAGTTAACCCCATAATATGGGAAAACAAAAAACTTATACGTCGTTTATCATTTTTTAACAAAAAAGTTACATTTCTATGGGTTAAGGCTCATACTGGTATTAAAGGTAATGGGCTGGTAGATTAGTTAGCCAAAAATAGTGTTGCCGTCGGCAACTACATACCTGATCTTCTTTGTCTCACTGATATAAACGCAGTAATTGGGAAAAATACAAATGTTAAGTGGAATGATATTTGGAAAAATATTTGCAAAGAATCTGCAACAAGTTATTGCAAATTAGTTCCAAAAATACCTTCTGCATACTGGCATATTATATTACCTACTGATCTTTGCACAAATTGTAATATTGCAGGTGACCTAAATCACATATTTTTTGAATGTAAAAAATATACTCAAGAAATCGAGATGCTAGTGGTTAATTTACGCGTGAAATATAAAGTGGCTAGTCCATTTACTATTATGCATTTATTGGCACTAGAAAATGCAAAAATATTTAATTATCTAATTACCTTCCTTAGAAATGTAAGACTTAGTATTTAGTTTAGATTTTTAATTAGAATAGTTATCCTAGTTGCAAGTCTCATTCCCTTATGTTTCCGTGGTCAATATCCCTTGTATTGTATTAAGTCGCCCTAATAGACCCCAGCGGCGTGAAGTGTGTCTCACTGTCTTAAATTTCTTAGGATAGCATAATGTAGCTAAGAACCGTTCTATAAGTTAGATATATCTAGATATTAACAATAAGATAACATTAAAAAAATACATAATTTGCATAAAGGATAAAGAATATTTTTAAATCAATTATCAGAGCAGTTAGAAATACGCGATACGTAATAATGGCAAATCAAATACAATATAAAAATTGTAACTGGCTACATGGTTAAACGCCACATGCAAACAAAAAAAAATTGAGGGGTGTTATATCAGTACACTTCGGCTCCTGATAGGCCCGTGTAAGCCATTTCGGAGCATGTGTGCCAATATATTTGCAAATCCTTACGAGGTTTACCCAATATGCTTGGCTAATCTTTTTTATGGTAAGAACTACCTAGCTATACTCTGTTGTTTGGCTTTATAGTCCGAAAGGGAAAATAGGCTATATCTTTTCCACTAATTAAGTGTTAAACGTATTCCTGCTTCTCTTGTGGATTCAAAGCCTCTCTTTGAATCCACAGTAAGGTTTGACAGTCCTAGGATAGTGTTAACCTATTATGCGAAGACAGGCCACCAATCTTTAGTGGTTTCACCAGTTTTTGCTCATCATGCATCTTTTTAATCGCCGTCCAACAGGACATGCATTTATACATTAGTATCACTGTATTCAGTATTCAGTATATATATTATGGTAATTAACCAATTTACAAAATAAATATAGTATATAAAATGTTCAACAAAATAAGATTTTATATCGCAATAAAGCACTTGAAGTATTAGTACTATCATTAAATATCTAGCATAAATACCAGATAACAGATAACCTCAATAAAATTAAATAAAATATAAGGACATTAATGGTTTAAAACAGAGTAACTGCAATAGAAAAGAAGACACACTTTAAGCAAAGTCAAGATATAAAATTATATTGCACTTAAGCAGATTTTAAAACTCGTTGAAGTGAACTCAGAGAACAATGAAACAAATCTATACTGACACTATTTGAGTTAATCATCATTCTACCTATTGCACAGTTTTCACCATACAGTGTTCGATGTTGTTCAAGGTAGAATAATCTAGTCTGTCTGAGCACTGTAGTAAGAGGAACTTTAAAATTAAGCTGACATAACAACTCAGGAGACTGAATTACATTGTTAAGAATCTTGTATGTTGTGACAATATCGCAGTTTTTACGTCGAGTCTCCAACTTTTCAATGTTCAGCAATCTATACATTTCACTATAATTAATATCAATACAAGGAATATTAAGCTTGTAAGCAATGTATCTTATGAATTTACGTTGAACTTTTTCTAGACACATTATATATTTAGCATAATAAGGTGACCATATACATGAATTCGACTCAAGTTGACTGCGAATCAATGAAAATGCAGAAGTTTGATGGAATCAATACTGCTGAAATCATGAGTGTGCCTCCTAATAAAACCCAACGTTTTGTAAGCCTCATTACACAGGTTTTCAATATTTTTTGAAAAAGTTAGTCTGCAATCAAAAAGCACCCCAAGATCACGTATCTCTGATACCTTCTCAATAAGGGAACTCATTAGATGGTACTGATGAAATGAAACTATCCCAATCCGCATCAAGAAGGTAGCTGTTAAGACCTGCATAATCTGCATTCTTGAAGTCGTGTATTTCTTCACAATAATCAACAGATTCAAAATTGTTTAACTTTATAAAAATCACCAATGCAGGATGATGTCGATCACATTTAACTAAAAGATCATTTGAGCATGATAGGGTATCATTACTATTGTTACTAAAAACTAGATCTAGATATACCCCATTTGCATTTTGAATGTTATTAATCTGATACTACTGATGTTAAGGTATGGCATTGTTTCTAGTAAAGATTCTGCAGGCCCCACAACACCACTACTAAACATTCCGATACTGTAGAACTATTTATAGCGGTGTAGAGCTTAGAGTGTAGAACGTTAGGCCTTATACCTCACTTCCTGCCGACTATCCTTGGGAGTTGATATAAGGGGACAAATGCCTTGTTTACTACCTCATTAATGTATGTACCTGTTTCACAATAGCTTGTTTTGATAAAAAAAAATAAATAAAACAATAAATGTCATATATTCTAATCCTCCTAGTTTCTTTAAATTCTTTTTTTTTCTCTAATTATTTCAATAACAAATAGCATACTATACTCGAAGTAAACACAATAACCACATAAAAATTCCATTTAACTTAAAAAATGCAAATAAAAAATTCTTTGACTATTTAGCACCAAAGTCTTATAATTTGCTTCCAACATCATTAAAAAATATTAAGTATAATAAAGTTTTAGTCAAATGTGTAGAAAATATGTGTTCTTAAATTATGATAAATTTGCTGTATTTTTTGAATGACTTTTTCTGCTATTTCTGGAGATCGTGCCTGTTTCATTGTGGGAGGAGGGAGGGGGGAAGTCAAGTAGTAGTAGTAAGGGTAAGGGAGCTAGAGCTCGGCAAGTAGGCCTGGACAGTCCCTTTTCGCCAACCCCAGAATCACCCACCTCTACGCCTCCACTCGGTCCATGCGCAGTCTTCACTGAGTCGGCCCGTCCTTTTAATAAAGGCTTGCACGTGGTCCCAGTCCAGATCTTTAAGATCTTCCCATTGGAGTGTCGTTGCTCAGAATGTTTTCCATCTTAGGCTACTCCACCTATCACAGATACCTAGCATGTGGTATGAAGTTTCCTCCCCTTTACCGCAATATGAACAGAGTGGGATTTTTCTTATACCATGAAGGTGTAGATGCCTGTTTAGACTGTAATGACTGAAACTGACCCGGGCAGGAATCCCACCAAGTCTTTGATACTTTGTCGGGTCTTTGTTAGCAGTCGCCTTGCTTTAGAGCTGTCATAGTCTGGTATCATTTCCTTAGCATGTCTACATCCTTCTGTCCTTCTTCAATTCTTCTTTGTTTTGTCCCAGGCCCAATTATTAAGTGCCTGTGAGATTTGTTTTTTGCTAAGACCGAGACACGGCTCAGAGCCTACAAGGACCAAACGGAACTTTGTCTTATTAGTACTTCATCCTGTTGCCCTCGACACCCTGGTGTCTTGGGACCTACATCAGTCTCACTTCCCTGTGTGCTGCAAGCCTTTTCAATGAGTTTCTGCATTCCTGGACTAGCGCTGAGCCGGTCCTGGGTTTCTGATTCGCCTTGAGGGCAGTTTGACTGCCGAAGTAGATGCAAATACCCCCGTTATCTTCCAATGCCTGTCGTTGTTTGTTGATACTTTTTTATAAAACCACATTTGGATGATCCTACATACGATTTACATACGTTTAAATATTACTCTAAATAAATATTTAAAATATTACTGCTTAAATTTGTCATGTTTTCTTAAATCCTCATGCAATTTAATCAAAAAATAATGCTTTTGAGACCCGCTTTAAAATAATTCATTTAAAGTAATGCAATCCCATAAGTAACCAAATTTCCAAAAAGACAAGAAATACCCATTTTGCCGAGAATAGATGCAGCGAATTGGAATCGAGGTCGAATTCACAAAAGCCATAACAAGCAAAAGTTTTTATTTGGTGACTCAATTTACTTACTTTTGCATTTCGACGAAAGCGTCGAGAGTTTTACTCCCAATTTCGAGTGCATTCGATAATGAAGTTGCGAAATTGGGAACGGACTTTAACTGCAAACAAAGGTAGCAGTAACGTTTATTCGGTTTATTCTTCTCGGCCTTGTTTGCTCCCCAAATATACCCTCGGGGGAATTGAATTACTGTGCAAGCCTTTTAAAACGATAAAATGGACGGCTGCGAATGAGACTTTTTCCCATATTGTGCGGTTTCTTAGTCTTATTTTGGTTTCCTTCGAGCATACTCGATTTTCTAAAGGGGTTTAAGTTAACATTTCCGGGGGATTTACTTAGAAAAGGAAGAGATAAATTTCTTAGATGGTTTACCTATTATGATTTTCACAGCTAATTTTGGGAGAATCCTTTAATGGAAAAAATACATGGGTTTTTAGCCCAGATTAATATAAATAACACAAAACACCTGTAGGCGCATAATCTCTTCTCTTTATAACTCTCCCAAGAACGCGTTTAAATCGTTACGCAATTTAACTCCATAGGGATATAAAATAATTTATGTTCTGAACCTAAAATTGAATTCGTCAGACTCGGCCGAGTTCTCGCGTAATTTTAACGAAATATTGGTGCGATATAAGGACTTTGGATTCACTCGTAATATTTTACTTTTTATGACGCGATATTATACAATTTTGATAGAAAATTTCTGGCTCTATCTTGAGATATTCC
Source organism: Anthonomus grandis grandis (assembly GCF_022605725.1). Taxonomy (NCBI): domain Eukaryota; kingdom Metazoa; phylum Arthropoda; class Insecta; order Coleoptera; family Curculionidae; genus Anthonomus; species Anthonomus grandis. The sequence continues at coordinate 31,880 of NW_026088469.1, forward strand.
ACTTTTTGTCACGAGAGACAACACTTTTATCGCCTTGCCTTGGAATATAACATTAAAATAGGTAAGAATCATGTAACTGTCAATTTCAGTTCAGAGTCAGCATTGTACAAACCTATCAAAAGTATAGTGGCCACTGATCGGTATAGAAACATTGACCAGAAAATTTTTACAAAAGTTAGACGTTAAATAAATAAATAAATATGTCTTTATTTGGTATCAAATGCACATGACGTTACATTTGCCCAAAAAGGCGAAGATTAGCTAAAGCTACTTTTATCTCTAAACCCTAATAATAATAATTACAAATGTTTTGACAAACAAGCAGTAATAGTAATATAAAAATTAAGCATAGAACAAATTAATTAATTACATTTGTAAATTCGCAGAGAACAAAAAACTAATTGTGCAATTGTTCATCCAAGAACAAATTTTTATAATCATTTTTACGGCAATGTAAGTATAAATTATTACGGCAATGTATAAGTATAACTACGTGAGAAAAGAGCTGTGCTATGTTGTGGCAATATCAGAGTCTTATATCTCTATCAGAATCGCGTTTCTTGGAATTTATTTCTCTAACAGATATTTTGGCTTTTGGTTTTTATAGAGCCGATACATAAATGTAAGAAAATAAAACTTAAGAAGAAATTACATTTTTGCCCTTTTCGATAGATATCTATAGACACATGATCAAATTTTCTTAAATTACACACAAATCGACAACACGTATTTTGTACACGTTGCAGTTTCTGCTGGGTTATTTTATCAAGACAAGGATAGTAACGACAAAAGAGTAATTTAAAATGGATAACACTAACGATACTGAGAGTGTTTTTCTAGTCTTAAAATTTAAAATATGTTTGTTAGCATAGAGCAAACGAATACCACACTCTCCTCTTACCACACCTCTGCAAGACAGCACTAATATGTCCTTGGAATCTTAAAGAAGAATCAATAGTTAGACCTAGAATCTTGACGCGCTCAGCAAAAGCCAAGGGGTTATTATCATATTTTGAATGTATATATTTTTTTCAACGTTAGCATGACGATTTTTATTAGCAAAACGTTAGTCTTATTGGCATTAATATTCTGTTCTTTCGAGTAGCGCAAGATTAAGTTTAGGTCTCTATTTATACTGAGAAACCTGTTCTATGTCATCTGGATCGAAATAATGAATTAACTGAGTATCGTCAGCGTACTGGTACACCTCAGAGCTCTTTACGACTGGAAGATCCGAAGTATATAGCAAGAATAAAAGAGGTCCCAGAATCGATCCTTGAGTTAACGTTCAGTTAGCACTGATGATAGATCATAGGCCGAAAGCACTCTGCTAACGTAATAATAAATATTTGCTCTAAATATATTTCGTTTGATTGTTTTGTACTTTAGCAACACAGCCACTTCACTTCTTTCAGCTAAGTACAACTTAAAAACCAGTTGGACGTTAGGATTACTAAAAATGTCCTACAATATATTTAAAGTATGGATTTTATTTTATTTTCATTTTTAAGGTTTGATGGCAATTTCAATAAACTATTAGATAGGGGAAATTTGTCCATAAATCTGCAGTTAATACATAAGCTTAATAAACATACAGGGTGTTTCAAAAATATATCGACAAACTTAAGCGTGGGGGACATCAAAACAAATATTCTTTGTCTAGTAAACATATATCCGCAAATGAGCCCCTTGGGCTTTAGAGCAAAAAAAACTGTTTTTGGTACTATTATTTTGCGCATTAACTGAATCGCGATTTACAGTGCATGAAACTTTTATTTATCATCAATATTTCTAACACAATTGTTTATTTGTTGCTGAATACATATATTTACCTCCATTTTATACAAAATACTTTCTTTCGATTATTGGGAACACCCCTATAAACCTTACAAATAACACGTGGTTTCAACATGACGAGGCACTTCCACATTTTGGTGCAAACGTGCGCCGGTATTTAAATCAGCGATTTTCCTAACGATGGATTAAAGAGGAAGGTTGCCCGTTGCCTGGCCTGCGCGTTCTCCTGATCTCTCCTGTAATTATCTAAAGAGTTTGGTCTACGAAACATCCCTTCATTATGAGAAAGGTTTGCTAGCAAGAATAATGACTATCTGTACCCATATAGAGGCGATTCCAGAAATGTTCCAAAGAGTTCACAACTCAATGACCCTACGGTGCAATCCTTGCATTAAAGCAAATGGTCGGCATTTTAAGCAACTGCTGTAAGCATTATTTAATTTTTTAATAAACAAAATGACCAAACTGCACTGCAAACAGCGGTTAAATTAATAAGCAAAATACTAGTACTAAAAATAGTTTTTTTGCTCTAGAGCCCAAACGCCTTATTTGCGGACATATGTTTACTAGACAATAAATATTTGTTTTGATGTCCTTTACCACTCCTTGAAGTTTGTCGGTATATTTTTGGGAGACCCTGTATTCTAGTAGTTATACAAAGTGGCCATTTGAAAACTAAACAGAGCCTATTTTGGGTCAAATTTTGATTACCCGTCAATTTTTGATTCAAGGGGGAAACATTTTTTTGCTAGTTTTGCCCCCTGAGGGCAAAGCCCTAGCGGGGGTGACAAGAGCCCCCAAAATTTTAAATGGAACGGGAGGTCGAGTGATACCTTATTTTGAAGGTATTTTTGGATTATAACCCTAAAGTTTTAAATCGTTACTATTTGCCTAGTCGATAGAGAGGCTAATAAAAGTTACAAAAAAATGTTAAAAAGTATAATTTTAAATAAAGGGCTTAAAGATAAAATCAATCAAGTAAATGTTCAAAATGTTGGCCTTCGACTTCCATACTATAATACAGGTTTTGTTCAAACCTTTCCCATACATTTTGCAAAATTTCTGGGGTGATTTGACGACATTCATTAATTATTCTTTGTCGCAAATGGTCTAGCGATGTTGGATGACTGGCATACATTTTAGTTTTTAAATGGCCCCATAAAAAAATCTAACGGGCTTAAGTCCGGGGAACGAGGAGGCCATTCAATAGCTCCTCTTCTTCCAATCCATTGTCCTGGAAACGTTTGGTTCAAATATTGACGAATACTTGCAGCATAGTGGGGTGGCGCCCCATCTTGCTGAAATACTAGACGATTTTCCAAGTACTCGTTGTTATTTTCTAGTATCTCCACTAATGCTGGATGAATTGTATTTTCTAATAACTCCAGGTACATCTCTCCTATTAAATTGCCAGGTAAAAAAAAGGGGCCTACAATATGTTTACCAAAAATGCCAGCCCAAACATTTAGTTTTTCAGGATGTTGTGTATGCACCTCACGAAATATTCTGGAATTTGAATCAGCCCAATAGCGACAGTTCCGACGATTCACAGTACCGTTTAGGAAAAAGGAGCATTCGTCAGAAAAACATTCATTAAATAGAAAATGTGGATCATTGGCGGCTTGTTCAGATATAGTTTCACAAAATTGTACTCGCCTATTAAAATTGTCTTCATTTACTTCTTGTACGAGATGCATTTTGTACGGATGAAACTTGTTTTTTTTTAATAACTTCTGAATGCTGCTTCTCTTAATACCAGACACGGTTGATAACTTCCTTATGCTCAGTGTAGGATCTTGCACAAACTTGGCCTAAAATAGCTACTTTTGAAGCTTCATTCACTACTGGATTATCCATTTCGCGCTTTTTATTAGCTACACACCCAGTTTCCCTAAATTTTTGAACCAATTCAAAAATGTACTTGCGATGGACCTGTCGATTAGGGTGTTGTATGTTGTATTTTCATTGTTCGCAAAGAAAAGAGAAATTATTTCAACTCGTTCAGCAAGTGAATAAACCATTATCACACTCAATGTTGTAACTAACTAACTTTAAAGAGCTATTTGTTTGACACACTATGATCTGACAGCAGTAATTGACAACCACTATTAAACTTCAAAATGTTGCTATAATAACAGTCTCAACAATAACCAAGAGTTCCCTTGCAGAATTGGCATAGATACCTACGGGTATTAAAAAAAAACAACAGAAAGTACGGTTCATAATGTAGGAGAACAAAATTTTTTGTATTTATTTAACTGCTAAATTTACAAGCATTTTTTTTCAAAAAAAATGTTGACATGTTTTTGTAACTTTTATTAGCCCCTGTATCGACTAAGCAAATAGTAACGATTTAAAACTTAAGGGTTATAATCCACATAAAAATACCTTCAAAATAAGGTATCACTCGACCCCCTGTTCAATTTAAAATTTTGGGGGCCCTTGAGGGCTTTGTCCTCAGGGGGGCGAAACTAGCAAAAAAATGGTTCCCTCTTGAATCAAAAATTGACGGGTCCGAGGATTTTTTCGCAATTGTTCTGAGGGACCCAAAATAGGTTCTGTTTCGTTTTCAAATGGCCACCCTGTATACTATAATAGTGAACAAATAATGTAGTCAGTATGAATAAATCATTCTTATATAATAGAATAGTTACTCCAGGCATTTGAAGTATTATTAATTTTATTTCAATTTTCTAGACTAATATTTTATATTATTCCAAACGTTTTAAATAACTCTTGTATGCATTCCAGAATTATTTCTTAAGCCTGAAATAACGTAAAAAAATTGTTCAACAAATATGAAAGTAAAAAGAATATTCCTAAAATGGCACGAAATATAATTCCGGGTGCCTGGAAAACATAAAAAATTTATTCGAAATACCTGGAATAAAATGAAAAAAATATTTGAAATATGAATTTTCTGAGAATAGAATTGAGAATATTTCTGACTAATTTTTATGTTTTTTCCAAATCTCCGTTAATCGAATAAATTGTCATCTAGCGATTTTAATTATAACCTTTTAGGTCGGACTGAGAACCGAACGGTCTTGACCATCACATGATCCATGAAACAAATAATATTTATTCCTTACTTTTGAAATTAAATCAATTTATTCCAGGTATTTGACCTAATTTTTTAAGTTATTCCAGTCATTTGTTCAGTCATTTTTTATTATATTTCAGGCTTTTAAATGTTTTTCATCAGGGTATAATAATTCTTATATTATATAAACTATGGAGATTAATTGTGAAGCTGTTCTGTGACAATGCTATTTCTTATAAAAGATTTAAGCATTTCCAGATTTTTTTTTACCTAGAATGAAAGGATAAAAAAAACTATTTAAAAATATGCTCAAGTGAATTGATAAATCTGAACAAGAAAACGAAACTACTTCGTTTTTTTTTCTTTTATAATATTGATATTGCAAGTAAGAAATTATACTAACTAATTGTTAGGAACTAATGCAAGACATATCTAAATAAAAATGATTAAAAAATCTAATTTCTTACTTTAAAATTTAATAACCATACGTAGCAAGAATGCATATGTGTGGTCTTCTTCATAAATTAGCGCTATATTTTAACACGTTAACTGCCACAATACAATTTTTTTTTACCCTACGAGCCAAAAGCTATTTTTTATTTGTTTCACTTCCAAAATAATAAAAATGATGATCCACAATTAATTACTTGTCAATACCTGTCAAAAATTGTGTTTTTGAACATGAATCAAGTGTGTCTCATAAGGCCTGGCTGACGAAAATTGCACAGTAGGCCACGTGAATCATACTTGATTTAAAACAAAACTAGCCTATTCTTGTTGTTTATCGTCATTTATGTGTGATCAGTCAAACAGTAAAGAACTAAAAACTTGTGTTTTCAAAAGGTGTGTGTTTTGATATTTGTTTATTAGCGGTCTTTATTATTGACTAAGGTAAGATTTTATCGCAAATCTTGTTTTCCAAGTTAATTCTAATTTTTTTGAAAAGATAGATAGTTATAATAAAGAACAGCAGCGTGTTCAAAAGCTGATGAACGAGATATTTTCTGATGAAGAGTTCAATCCTTTCGGAGAATCCTCAGATGAATATGAACCTGATAGTTTGTCTTCATCATCTTCATGTAGTTCGGAAAATAGCAACGAGCCATTATTAAAAGAAAAGAAAACAATAAACATGCGTACTTCATTAGGATTTCCAGGTGTTGATGGAGAAGGTTCCAGTACGCAACTTCTTAACAGAGCTGATGATCCACCATTTTTCCAAAACGTAAATAAGAATAACGCAATTTCGGAGACCATAGAGGCAGTTATTCAGCAGTTTCAGTTAGATAGTTCAGATGATGAGGAACTTGTTCCAAGATTGATATGGCAAGAAGGCACTGGACAATACCTAAAGAACTTTTCAGTTGATATTCCTGAAAGTGGTATTGTAAATCACTTATTTCAACACAGTGATAAGCCTCCTGTTTTTTTTTTCAAGCTGATGGTGGATGACAATGTTGTAAATAACATTGTGATGGAAACTAATCGTTTCGCTGCGCAGAAAAAGAATCAACACTTATAAAGTGGTCCCGTATAAATAAATGGAAAGATAATAATCCTGAGGAGATTACAACTTTTATCGGTCTTCAAATTTGGATAGGCTTACTTCGTGCACCTAAATTGGCAGACTATTGGTCCAAAAAGAAAATTTATGTAAACCAAATTTCAAATATGATGTCACGCAATAGGTTTGAGTTGTTATTGGCAAATTGGCACTTTCAAGGTAATGAAAGTGCTGATAGTTCTAATAGATTATACAAACTTGGACCCCTTTTGGACCAGCTGAAAGAGAATTTTCAAAAGTTCTATATTCCCAAAGAGCAAATATGCGTTGACGAAACGCTTGTTCCTTTTCGTGGAAGGCTGGCTTTCATGCAGTACATCAAGAATAAACGGCATAGGTTCGGCGTGAAGTTATACAAATTATGTCTTGAAAGAGGATATACTTATCGTCTGAAAATATCTTGTGGCAAAGAAAAAATAGATGGATCAAGCGTGCCAACTAACGTTGTTATGAACCTTTGCGAACCACTTTTGGACTGTGGGCGGTGCATTTACGTAGATAACTACTACACAAGTATGGAGCTGGCTCACAAGTTACTAGAAAGAAAAACTCATTTAGTAGGTACGCTTAGAAAAAATCGTACGAATAATCCAAAAGACCTTATAAAAAAAAAGCTAAAGAAAGGCGAAGCATATAGTCAAGAGAGTAATACAAGAGCTTTAATTACAAAATGGCAAGAGAAACGGGATGTCTTTACTTTATCTACCAAGCATACTGGTCAAATGATCAAAGTACCAACACGGCGTAATGCGGATATAGAGAACCCAGATGTCGTTGCTGACTATAATACATGTAAAGCTTTTATCGATTTATCGGACCAAATCAAAGCATATTCCTCAGCTTTGAGAAAGGGAATTAAATGGTACCGAAAAATTGCAGTGGAATTGCTTTTGGAAGTGGCTATGGTAAATGCGTACATATTGTTTAGGGTAGTAACTGGACAAAAAATGACAATAACAGCATTTAGAGAAGAAGTTGCTACATTCCTTTTACATCTTTCACAAGAAAACCAAAATGAGCGAAGAGATTTACAAATAAACGCAAATCGAGTGAAACATATTCTGGAAGACGTCGGTACTGCTAACCGGCGAAGATGCTGATTTTGTTATTCCCAAATATCCCAAGAAAAGGGCAGGTCTGTGGCAGCTAAAAGTTCTGCACAAACTAGATGGAAGTGCATCCAGTGCGATAAGTACTACTGCGTGACTTGTTTCACCAATTGTCATGTCTGCTTAAAAGAATAATTATTTTTATTATGCTTTTAAAAACTATGTACCTTGTATACCTAATCTGTACTTTGAGCTTCTAAAATGTCTTTAATTTTTCCTAATAAAAATATCTTCAAAAATAAATTTTGTTTTTGTTCGACAAAAAATAAAAAACCTTGCATTTAACCATTTATACAAAAATTTCGTGTGCTAATCATTACATTTTATACGCCAGGCCACGCTTTTTAAATTACCATCGCCATTTAAATTAAATTTTTAAATTAAATCGCCATCACCGGCGAGCTCCAGGCATAATTACAATAGTTTTCCTGTGAATCACGGCTGATTCACGTGGCATAAACTAATATGCTACCGTTTTAACGTCTAAAGAATTAGTAACATAAAAAATAAATGAAATAAAAAATAAATATGTGAAAAAAAATGAAGAAAAAATTAGTTTTCAAAGCAGGGCTGGAATAGAATTATCTTAAAACTTTTTCAAACCACAATCAAAGTAATAAAGAAATAAAAATTAATTGTTAAAAAAGCAAGTATTTAAAGGATCGCTCAAAAAGTGTCATCTAAAATAAATAGCTATTTGAATATATACTTAACACGTTTATCTGCAACATGAATCATAGGTAGCATATTAGTTAGAGTCAAGAAAAGAAAAAGCAATATTAAACTTTTTTAAATTGATTGATTAAGATTTATAATTTTTGAATATTGCTAAACTTTCATATAAATTTAATTTTTTACTAGTATTAACTGGTTTAAGTAAATTAATGTAAGCTATCTATTAGGTACATCTTTAGAATATAAGGCTACTTATCAAGTTTTATAGTTTACTTTTAATCTTCTCCCGAAGATGCTAACATACATAAAAGTTAGCATCTTCGTAAGTGAAATACGTATTGAGAGTAAAATAAATGGTTTTTGTTAGTGGTAAAACTATTTTGTAATTTGTGAAAATACTAGAAAATAAATGGTACCACTGATATTAAACTTTGACTTTTTTTCTTTAATTGACTTTTTATCCTATTTTCATAACTGACGGCAGTTCGGTAATTTTTAAAATATTTAGTTATTTTGATATGAGAAGGCCAATTGCTTTAAATGTCAGGAGAAACATCTAGTAAATCATAAAAATAGAGCTTTTCCAAAGCAATAGGTGAATTTAAACATTTACAAATATTTGAAAACCGGCAGAATCAAATGTCCTTAATTTTATATTTTCTGCATAAAATTAAATTTTATACAGGAGTATTTATTTCTCAAACTCAACATATTTTTTCCTTTACCATTTTTTTTAAACAGTGTTCTAAATAGGTGGAAAATATTTCTCAAAATAATTTTTCTAAAATGATCAGTATAATTTTTGTGAAATGGCTCCTTTAACTATACTACAAGAGTTTTTCCTTAAGTACGCACATTAAATCTAGACTTACCTCTCATGTAAATATAAGCAGTCCCCCTCATATTTCTTCTCGTCAGTACAATAAGATTGAAGATATTTCCGACAATTCCAAACAGACATATCGATGGAAGAGCCACGCCGTATGAGTATCTTCTTAACATTTCCGTCCTCGGATCTTCCGAAACTGGTACTGTGTCTAAAATAAATAGAAAACGTCACTCTTTTCAATTCGATATCAACTACCAGAATTTTAATAATCCTAACAATAAGGAGTTCGTTAGTTTATATACCGTCAATCCGCATATAAATCGATAAGTAAAAGAGGATTCCAAAGGAGCTTACAGAAAGGAATATATAAAATTGTTTTCAGTTCGTGGTTCGTGAGAATAGTGGCTCAAATTAGGGCGCCATTCAAGCTACATCGGGAGTGAAAGGGTTAGTTTAGAGGGTAAGATATATGACTGTGTGGGGGCAAGTTGGGATAGAGATAATTTTGAATTCGTATATTTAAGGGTGTGCTGCATGGGAATGGGCAGTTGTGATATAATAACAAATTATCCTTAATTTTCAGAAAGGTATTTATTAGGGTTGGAAGGATTAAGAATGGTGATAATATACGAGAGAAAAAATTTTTCAATTTTCAGACGTATATCACTTTGAGGTATTATAGATTATGTTATCGTATGTAATTGAATATGAGGTACAGAATATAAGGATATTTTCAAAATAATTCGTGAAACAGACTAAGGAGTTATCCTCGCAAGCCGATGAGGATGATATCCTGTTTTAAGAAAATAAGAAAAGATCCTTTGATTTTACTTTTGCAAAACAATGCGTGGACTGATATTTTATACAGTGAAGACGCGCAAGTTGGAACAAATTCATTTAAAATTCAGGGGTTTGTTCGAACAATAAACGCTCGGACACGTTAATTTTTATTTATTTTTTTTGATGATTAATTCATGTATACAGGTTGGACCAAAAATGAGCTACGACTATCAATTTAATTTTTTTAAATAGAAACATCTATTTTTTATTTTATTTTTTAATTCTGTATAAAATTTTAAGCATATTTTGTAGATCATGTCCTATACCTAACCTCAATATTTATTAAGAAATTTGCGGTTACATTTTTTATAAATAACCATGAATTTTTTTAAACAGTCTATAAAAAAAAAACATAACAAAAAAATTAAAATATATATTCAAATTGGTAACCATTAACTTCCTGACAACAACCATGTCGATATTTAAATTCTTGTTATACTTATTATGTGAGGCTAGATTTGTTGTATTTCGGTTCTAATTCTATTTTTCAAATTCTTCTAAGCTTTCAGGTTTATCAAAATAAACTTTAGATTTTAGATAACCCCATAGATAAAAATCCAATGACGTTAAATCTGGCGACCTTGCTGGCCATTCAATAAAACCCCCCCTTCCATTTGATCTATTTGGGAAAATGTTGGTAAGGTAATAATCGCGTCAACTAAGCAACATCATATTGGAAGAATGGAAATGGGGCTTCAGTTCCTAAAACCCTTTACAATATTCGTTTTTGGTATTGGCACAATATCATATATGTTTTATAATTAGTAAGACAAACTTAAAGGGGTTGTAGAGGGCCTCAAAATAAGCAAGTTTGCGCCATAAACCTCTATCCAAGAATGATTAGATTTTGAGATACAGGTGTTCAATCATTGTTAACAATGTTCAGTTATTGTTAAACATCAAAGCTATGTCGTGTAAGAGTCTGATGATGATGAGTAAAATCAAAATGCAATACTCTTGACAAAAAGATTGGCATTTTCATTTCTGGAGAAAAGTCTTCACGCCGTTCCTAACCTGCTCGATCTTAACAAGCTTAAAACGTAATGTAAGGTTAGAGTATCTGATTAATTTTGAAACCAATTATCGAGTATGTCGATGTCGAGTTTTTGAATTCATAAATGGGTTGACATGGCCTGGTGTGGACTAATTTAAGAAAAAAGTTCCTGGTTCAACTTTCAGCCATTTATTTTTGTTTTTATTCATATTGAAAAAAATGTAGAATAATATAGGCAAAAATCTCAAATATTAGAAGCAGATGTTCGAAAAAATTTCGGGAAGCTGAATAAACAAAAATTAATTTGAAGGAGAAAATTCCAATAAAACGCTTCTTATATTCATTTTGGTAATTAGTTAATATAGTCGCCTTCGCTCTTATCGTGCGGGTTCAAAGGTCACCACGTAATATGAATCAAATTGAAAAATCAGTGGCAGCCAAAATGTTATTTCCTTGAGAGTTTGACAATACATTGGACGCCGTCATGTGACATATTAAAGCCGCGTATACACCTTAGATCATAATTATTATTAACTGACGTGATGCCTTTAACGCCGTATAAATGTCTGCGGAATACTACGTATCCGAGATTCGACATGTAAAACATACGTTGGTTATTTCCTTTCATGACGTGAAAAAGCCCATAAGTATAAAGCCCGTTGGGTATACGCCTCATCGGTATATGCCTAGAATCCCCGATATTCTGCTAAGTTGCCAGACATAATATTTACTTTTCTTTTTTGAAAAATTGTTCGAAATAGACGGAATTATCAATAACAATTTTTCTTTACGCAATAATATCTAAATCTAAGCATTTTATATTTTTTTATGAGAGCAAAAATGCCTCCCTAGCCCTTCATTAAAATTGTACATATTTCGTTTAAAAATGGTTGTTACCTAAATTTTTGAGAAATTAGTATACGATTTAGCATGACCCTATGTGTGTGCATAACATACTAATTTGTCGATTTTAGGGTACAGCGTCTAATTTTTAACGATTATTTGATCTTGTCTTCTTCTTTGTTTATGTGTGATTGCGTTTTTTTGTAATAATTATTAGAAAACTATAAATTTTGGTATAATAACAAACAATTAATTTGTATTGTGTGTGATGCAGTGCAGTCAAAGACCAGAGAACTACTTTCTTTGTTTAAAGGCAAGTTCATGTTACAATCTCACTTTTAAAATGACATTTTAATTTTATGATTTATTATTTGTCGTTCGACCCAATCTATACGTTGATGCACAGAAAATTAAAAAAGTTGTGTTATCTTTTCTTTTATATTAGGTAAAAGTCAAAAAAAGATAAAAAATTACTAAAAAAAAAACTGGTGAATGCGGCGGGCATTTTTATCTCTCAGGGCATTCACCAATTTATTTACTTAGCTTTTTTTAAAAAGATAAATACGAGGGGAGCTACGACAGTTCTTTAAAATGTCATTTTCTTATGAATATTTATTTATTTACACATAACAAGGCAAAAAAAGATTGAAACTAACTATTAAAAAAATGGAGAATGCGCCGGGCATATCTATCTCCCAGCGCATTCACCAATTTATTTACTTAGCTTTGTTTACAAAAAAAATTTTTGTACTTTTTAATCATACCTAAATAATAAACGAAATGCAAAAAGAAAACTAATTATTTTAATAACGAAAAAGAAAATAAGGGATTGCTTAGAATGTACAAGAAGAAGTAGCTAAAGCGTTTGGAATTAGTTTAAGAATGGTGCAAAAGGTAGTATATGAAAACAAGAACAATCTTATTTCCAAGCAGGAAATAAAGTGTAAAAGGAAGAAGCCGAAGACTGAAGATTTAAGTGAATGTGTAAAAAAGAAGTAACAAATTTGACTAAAAAAAGAAACTAATTATAACTATCATTATCACTAACAGAGTCGGAAAATTCTTCGTCATTTTCCGAATCTTCTTCAAATGGAGCAATGATCAATGGTTCAACTTGGATATCGAGTACTTTTTCTCTCTTCCACCAGGTTCTAATAATGTTTTCTGTGTGATCCACTGATTTCCGCCAATACTCCTTTGTGATGTGATTCAATGCCTCATTCCAAACAGCTTCAACCTGGTCAGATCTAAGCCCAGCACCCACATGCTTCTCATAATAAGATTTTGACCCTGCCCATATAAGCTTAATGGCATTAAACATATTCACGTACTATTTCGTCAACAGCATATATTTTTGGTCTTTTCAGCGATTTTGCAATTGAAAGAAGTTCGGATTTTAGCATATATGGCAAGGGATTCTGATTTTCTTTTACTAACCATTCATAAATTTCGCTTTTTCTCCAACTTCCATTTGGTTGTTTATTCAAAATTCTTGAATGATACGACGCATTGTCTAATACTATTAAGGAAGGTTCTTGCAAGTTCGGTATTAACTGTTCCTTTAACCATTTTTCAAACATTTCGCAATTCATATTGTCATGATAATCCATACTTTTAGACTTAGAAGAAAAAATTAAACTTGCACCTGGAACGAATCCCGTTGAAGACCCGGCATATAAAATAATAAATCGTTTTCCCTGACCACATCCTTTTTTTCTTTTAACGCTTTTCACAGATTCATCTTGCCAAGATTTTATTCCACTCCCGTTTGAAAATATCCAAGTTTCATCTAAGAATACCACTTTCCTTAACTTTGATTTTTCATTTTGTGTATATTGTCTTAAAAATCCTATTCGTTGGCTCACAATATTTGGTACTTCACACAAATATCTTCTATTGCAGTCTTTTTTATAGCAAAAACCTATGCTTTTAATTAGTTTTGATAAAGCAGAAAGTCCAATTTCCAAAGTGCCGCGTTGCTTTAAAACATCCCTCAGAAATGGCAGCGTTATATTTGTTTTTAGCCTATATAGTTCATAAATCCTATCCCTTACTTCAATTTTTACACATTCACTTAAATCTTCAGTCTTCGGCTTCTTCCTTTTACACTTTTTTTCCTTCTTGAGAATAAGATTGTTCTTGTTTTCATATACAACCTTTTGCACCATTCTTAAACGCAATTCCAAGCGCTTTAGCTACTTTTTCTTGTACATTCTTAGGCAACCCTTTATTTTCTTTTTCGTTCTCGAAGTAATTAATAACATTAAGTACCATTTTTTTGGCTTGAGGACTTAGAAATCCACAAAAAGGCTTTTTCTTTTCCATAATTTGAAATTTAAATTATTTTGTGACAAATAAAGTCAAGTCGAATCGAAAGTCATCAATCGAAACGAGACAGGCATGTTTGTTATGAAAGTAATTGTTTTAGAACCACTGACATTTATCATTTTATCTTCTTTTGATACATTAACGCTGCATATATCTGTTTCGTTTATCTGACGCGTTGGAGTTAAAAAACGTTATTGCGCAAATTGAAATAAAACGTAACTACAAAAGTTTGTCGTTGATAATCCCATACACCCGCACGATAAGAGCGATTTTGACTATAGTTGGGTTGACAATGTATTGTAGTATGAACAGCATATTAGTCGTTCTAGTAAAAAGTGATGTGTTAGTGAATGAAAAAATGACAGTGTTCAAAATACACGTGCGTTCAAGCAAAAGTGTGGAAAATTAAAAACAAAGCTCCCGGCCACCAGCCAAGTGAATGACCACAAAAAGTTTTAATTATATTGTGTGAAAAGTGAAATCAATTAAAAATCTATGAAGTAGATCATATTTGCAATATTGAAAATAAAATCAAATAACTAGCAATGACAGAATTCACTAGTGTCATAACTGTCAACAATGGGGCCATTCTCTTTCGAAATCCAGATGATTTAAATGTTAAGAAAACCATTTTGATAATGACTGCTTCAAAAAAGAACACCCAGCAAACTATAAGAAACGTTATATACATAGCTACTCCAAACATACATTTATAAACATTAACCAGATTAAAGATATACTTTTCTAATAGCCTGCTCTAAAATTATCTCCTAGCAAAAACCAAATCGACCTACACAAATAACCCAAATACTCTCACAAGACAAATACCACTTCAAAGAATTCAAACCTACTACTTACTATTACTTTTAATCTAAGGTGAAAACCAAATTTATCAAAAATTAGACAACAACTTACAAAATATCTGATGCCAAAACCAAAACTTATTAATATCAAATCTTTGAACCAGTTTAAGCAACGGAGAATAGGACCACTGCATATCGCAAACTCTAAGTTGGAACTTAAACTCTTTTTATTTAAAAAGAATTTAAAAAGAATTTCATAACAAATTGTCTTCTCCATAATAAAAAAACTGTCAGTTCTCTAACCTCTAGCCAATGCTTTGCCTCGACTACTTACTCTTCTTCCCTCTTACACAATATACTCAAACGCCATCCTTACAAATTATTTCTGGCTCTTCCGCCAGATTTTATCCACAGATACATGTGGATAAAATTACCACACAGAAGAGAGGAAAAATCAGGACATAGCATGGCCAGAGCAGACCAGATGCGTTTCACAGTCCAATAAGCTTCTCATATTGATATAATCAAGTCCACCAACATTTCACCGCCATTTCTTATAAGTCATGGAACATTAAAATCTGGTTAATTTCTTAATTAAACCCTGATATAAAATTATATTTTTAAGATATACTCACTTATTTTCTTTGGGATGAATTCAAATTTTTATTTGGCCTATTGATGCTAAAACTGATGGTTAAAGTGACTTTCACCGAGTAATAAAATTGTAATTAAACGTGAGTAGAACAGACTAATTTGCGTATTATTTGATCATAACATGATATCACGTATCATAAATAAACAAAATCCTTTTTCTCTAATTTTTATTTGAGCACATGCCATATAATATTTACCGAAATTACATCAAACAAAAATATAATAAACGGGATAAATCGATATTATAAGAAGGAAAGTCCGATCAAATCCACAAACATTAAAAATAAATATTAACAGTGAAATAATTGGAATTAATTAAAATTTAGAATCTTAACTTACCTATAATGCTGGCAGGTAAAGCCGATAAGTTCCAGACACATGGTGTACAATCTAAGGTAGAACCGTTTGAACACAACAGACTGTCCGTAGAGTCCGTCGAGTAGAACATAGACATCATTGGAGACGTTAATATGGAAACTGGTGCCACGAATTAGTCATTGTCGGTTGGTCTACGTTACAAATCTATAAGCAAATAATATATAATTAATATCAAAATGATCTTGTAGTTTTCGCTACAATCACACAGAAGAATCCGGATGGATTTTTTCACATTTTGTTGTGTAAAAAAAAATGTTTAATTTTAATACACAATTGTTAGATAATATCTCACAGTCCTGTATAAAAATTCTCAGGCATTTTGTATATGTTTTAATGTGTATATTTCATACAATTATTGCATATTAAATTAATACACCATAAGTGGATATTAATTATTAAGATAATGTGTATAAATATTCCACATTTTTTTTAAAATCCAATGCAGTTTGGTAAAAAATCTAATAACCAAGTATATTTTTACTACAATTTTTAATAAATTTTTTATTCTGGCTTGTGTTGATTTTATTTACAATTGTGTAGAATAAAAAAGATTCTTGCTAATAGCCCTTCACAATTATAGAATTTTAAAACATGTATTGTGTAGTTATAATACACAATTGTGTATAAAGGAGGACGCGCCCGACGCCCTTGCCTTTGCCGCTAGAACCAGAGAAAAACAAACCACCGAGAAGCGACAAAACCCGCATTTACCGTTGATTTTCTGGGGTTCAATTTTGGTGCCCTTGAGCGGGCTTAAATGACTGACGCTACATATAAAGTAATGGAGAAAAATCGTTTTGGCAATTTAATAGTTCCGTACACGGAGAGAAATACGACAATTAATAGATTAAAAATTTTATTGGGAATTTGAAATCAAAACTATTACATTATTTTACTGTTGGTATAGTTAAGTTATAGGTATACCTAAACTATACCGGGTGACACAGGAAAAAGGGAACACGCAACAACTTTTTTATTTTTCAAGATAAACAAATGTATGAAAAATATGCTGGGTGTCCCATTTAAAATAAGAAAGTTCTTGTCATTTCCGGTTCAACCGGAAGTGATCAAAAACAATTGAATACGTCAGAATATGCCTTTATAACCATTCTATTGACATACCAAATTTCATTTGTTTATCTTGAAAAATAAAAAAGTTATTGCGTGTTCCCTTTTTCCTGTGTCACCTGGTATAGTGCCAACTATAAAAATTACCATTTAGGATAAATAATGGAAAACAAAAAATCTTCTAAACAAACTTTAATTTTTTGAGGAAATAATATTGGCCCATTGTATAATGAAACACAAAAATACATTGGCAATAATTAAATTAAACCTAGGTACATTTATACATTCCGCAAAATTTTTAGTTTTCGAACATTTTTATCTTTATTTGTTTTTAAGACCCTATTATTATATTTAATGGTGTAAAATATTTTCAACCTTATAAATAATTTTAAGATAAAGGTTTTTGGAAAATGTGCATAAGGGTGTTCATAATTAATAGTTTTCATTATGTTAAATAAATTGTTAGATATTCCCTGGTTTATGCACATTACAATTGAATATTTCCTCTAATTTAAATATATATTAAGAAATAAACTCTTCTGGAGGAGATTGTAAGCCACCAAAATTACATATACTGGAATTATAAGCTTTAAAATGAAGAAATAATCTATTTATATCCATTTCATCACACATTTTGCCGAAATTGGTGCAGGTATCACAGTTAATATGAACTTCAAGTGCTCTTTTCATAATATAGCCACAAACATACCGAAAGGCATTTTCTTCCTTGTTTTGTCCCTTTTTTTGTCCCTTCTCGGTGGTTTGTTTTTCTCTGCTAGAACTTCGTTGTTAGCGTCAATGTTGCCAGATTCAATATTAAACAGTTGTAAAGGTATGCATCAAAATTTGCAGTCGATCAAATAAAGTTGTTAATTGAAAATGATTTAATAGGATATTTAAAAATAAGCCCAATCAGCATAAGTTCTAATTTTATTTATTTAATTAATATCCTGATAATAACACGCGTAAGGAAAAAGGAAACGTAACTTTTTTAATTGGCGGTGTAATCTTTAAGATACATTTGATTTGGCAGCATTGCTATAATTCCCAGTGCCACAGGTGTTCAACTATTCATTCTTCAGTCCTTCAATCAATCGGCCGGCATTAATTTGTTTTAAGGTTTTTTCGTTTCGTTAAGTGTTAAAAGTGTTAAAATTACATAAGAAAAAAGTTAATATATTCGTTGAAGATAAACTTAAGGAGCGGGGTTAATTGGACATTAAAGCTTAGCTTAAAACTATATGTTGTTAATATGTAGGTATGTACCTACCTACATAAGAATTTTCGTTAAGTTCCTAATTACGTTCCTATTAGGTATTTCTATTTTCTTTTAAGTTTTTTCGTTTTGTTGTATCATTTATTTTTATTAAGTGATTTTGAAATAAATTGATGAAGGGCGATTTAAAACAAAATAACAATCATTTTGATTTCCATGGGATATGAAAATCCGGTATATGTAAACATGCCAAAACCTTAGTTATTGTAAACGAACCTCCCTATAGTCAACACATTTTTAAATTCTACATAAAATGTTTAAAATTTTCATGTATCATAATGTCATACAATTTTTTTTAATATAAGGTGTTGAAAATGGCACTTTTTATGACTTTAAAAGGGATCTAAAGCTAATTCTGTTATGAAGAAAAAACAGATTTCAATTTTCCATTTCGCGTTTTTAATTTAAACTTTTTAAATGATTTCTAAGGTTTTTTTTCTATTTTTAGCAGAATTAGCTCTAAAGCCTTCTTAAGTTATGAAAAGTGCAATTTTCAACACCATGTGTTAAAAAAAAATTGATAGCAGTAAATGGTGTTAACAATTACCCGCCTGATATACTGTAGATGTTAAGTAACTACATACATATATATGTACAGGGTCATTTTTTATATTTGCGAGCCCCTATACAGGGGTTATATTAGTGATAGAGAAATATTAGTGATAGAGAAAAACTTTTTATACAAAAGTTGCATACTTTTTTCGTATTATCTTTAAGAGTTGCAAAAAAAAAACCGTGTTTAAGTTATTTAAGTTTAAAATTTTTATAAATTAAAATCGTGATTGCCGATCATGGAGTGCCGAGACGTTTCGCATACTTCAACGTGACATATCAATTGTTATTATATCGATTTAATTCAAATTAAATTTCTTACCTTGGAAAATCACGACTAATTTAACTTAATTTTAATTGACTTCACTTTAACTAATTTAATTAAAGTTTTTTTTAAAGTTCTCTAAAAACAAAAAACTACTTAAAGTTTTTTTTTTCTTAATAACCCATTTTCTTATGAGTTAGGTTGGTCTAAATTAAAACGACACATATGTCACGTTGACGTATGCAGAACGTCTCGGCACTCCATGATCAACTTGGCGAACACGATTTTAATTTATAAAAATTTTAGACTTGAATAATTTAAAAAGAGCCCTTCCAAATATAAACAATCTATATATTTTTGAAATCAGGGAAAAAAGGTCTTTAGATCTCGCAGAAAATTTATAGGGCGTTTTATTTAATAAAATCAGCTTGCTATTGTTTTATTAACTTTGCAATGCGCTTTTGTTTTTTTCTTTACAAATCTAAAAGATAATACGGAAAAAAGTATGCAACTTTTGTATAAAAAGTTTTTCTCTATCACTTACATTACCCCTGTTAATGGGCACGCAAATATAAAAAATGACCCTGTACATAAATGTATGTGTTTATTAGCCTTTAGGTTAAAATCCTGTTTTTACAACTAAGAATTTCCATTTTAAGTTCCTATTATTAAATTTACTTGTATTTCTTTTGTTACATTGCATTTGAAAATAAACATTATTATTATTATTATTATTATTTGCGTTCCTAATGTGTATTTGTAATACTACCACTAAAGTTTTTTTGTTTTGTTGTGCAGGTTATTTGTACTTTTTTAAAAGGTATTTAAATAAAAAAATGTTTTTTTAAAACAAAAGAATTTCTTTACCCTACTTATACAACTAAAATTTTTATAAAACATAAATGTTTTGCTTGGGAAAAACAGTCAATATGGAAAAAAAGTCATAATTTGCTTAAAATTAAATAAGTAAATTAAGTAACACGATGGGAAAAAGTGGGGCCTAACGTATGATAAAAAGAAAATAAGTCAAATTAGGAAAATACATATTCAATCTGTATTTTTCTAATATGACTTCTTTTCTTATCAAACGTTGACGATTTTTCTAATATGACTTCTTTTCTTATCAAACGTTGGGCCTCACTTATTTCCCATTTTTTACAAGACTTATTTTATTTTAATCAAATTATGACCTATCCTGTTTTTCCCAGGCGCCCTAGAATTTATTATTACACAGATTTATGACGAAATTCTCTAAAATGTATTTTAAATTTTTATGAATATAAATACAAAACATTGTAATAAAAAACTCCAGTTCTTATGTTAATTTGATATACAAACCTTAAATAAGTAATCTATACTATATTTAAATTTATAAAACAATATATAGTAATGGTGTACAATCTATTATTATACACAATTTGTAATAAAATTTTATAGTTAAAATGAAAGAAAATAAAATATATTGTAAAAACAACCTACACTAATGTGTGTAATTAAAATGCACAAATTGTTTTTTTTTCCTGAACATACCATGTTAAGAAAACACTAAGAGTTTGCTTATTTACTGAACAATTATATTAAATAAATATAAAATATTGTCGAATTTAAGTACACAAATAGTGTACTATATATACAATAAAATAAATCAAATTGATACACAATTTGTTGATTATAGAACCACAGTTGTTTAAACACAATAGCATAGAGAAATTCTACACAAATTGATTCTGTACCATTTCCAGAATCAAATTGTATGTAAAATGTATACAATTGTTGAATTTTTATTCATCTATTTTTAAGAGTGATAATATTAAAGCAAGAATTACAAACATCCCCGTACTTCCAGTTATTATGTAGCAGAGCTTTCGGTGTGGACCAACAATACTCTGGAGATTCAAGAACGAAGCAAATTTTAATAAGCCAGGTAAACCTGGTGAATTCAGACCAATAACTTTGTCTTCATGTATTAATAAAAATCTTGAGCGAGTGTTAAAAAGTTGTCTGGAGTGGTGGTTTGAGTCTAATGGCATCTTTCCGACCTATCAGTTTGGCTTTCGTAGGGGTAAGAGTGTTAGCGATTGCTCAGCACATCTTGTTTCAGACATACAACAAACATACTGAGAAAATATTTAGTTGGGAGCATTATTTCTTGATATTTAAAGTGCTTAGGAAAATATTAATCTTTATGTCCTGTTAGAAAAGCTTATTGGTTTGGGTGTTCCTGAAGGGTTTACTCATAATCTTATTAAATTATTTACAATCAGAGATATTACCATAAAAACTGGTTATAATACAATAGATTATAGGACAACATCTGCAGGCCTACCTCAATGTTCGATCTTGAGCCCCTTACTTTTTAATCTTTGTACAGCTGATTTTCACAAGCTGCAAAATAAATCTCAAATATTGCAATTTGCAGACGATTTTTGTATTTATTGTACAGCATACGATATGCCAGCTTGTAAAAATAATCTTAACCATGCTATGTATAATTGTAATAAATATTTTCCAAGCAATGGTTTGAGTATTTCTAGCAAAAAATCAGCCTTAGTAATTTTCACACGAAACAATCTACAAATAAAAAATCAAATAATTGTGGATAAAAGAACTAAAATTCCTTGGTGTATATTTAGATCAAATTGACTTGGAATACCCATATAAATTATATCTTACAAAAAGCTGAAAAGAGCCTGAATATTTTAAAATCAGTCACTGTAATCACTGTCACAGTTGCTGCCTGTAGAAATCAAAACGCGAGAAATTATGAAAAATGGTTCTCATCTAAAATGGCACTTGAATTAGGCATTTTTATACTTTTCTTAATGGAAGCATCCATCTACATCAAAAAAAGAAAATTAGAAATGTATTGGACAATAAAAATAATAGAGGTTATCGGCAAGCTGCTGGGGCTCAAAAATAATTTAATTAAAAAGTGTATGTAATAGAGAACTAGAAATTATAGAATAAACGTAAAATGGTATGAAATGCGTGTAAAATATAAAAAAGGCCAAGCAACATAAACAAATAAAAAAATAAAACATTCCTTTTTTTCATTCTTCTTCTTTTTAATCAATAATTAAAACACAAATTACAAGCGTTATTGATTCTTGTTTAACGCTCTACTAAAGGGGATAATTTTTCGACTTTGCAATTAATTTCCAGGCAACATTTATAATAAACTAACAAAAATAACATTATAAGAAACCGTTCGAAAACATTATAAGAGGTCTTTTTAATTAAAAATTTTACTTTTTTCCTGATTTTTCGACAATGTCTTTTTAATTACCTAAGTCCATCACATCAGTCTTTTAACATCTTGTTGCCCTTTTTTAAAGAAATAGAACTCACACAAAAGTCATATTTTACTAGTTCAATGCTCTAAGAGAATAATTCTTGGAAATTGCAATTACGTTTCTAGGTCACCTAATTTTCCACTATTAAGTAAAGTTTGATCACCCTTGTGATTTGGGAGATAGTTTTCATAAATTTATCATTTCCTATCCAGAAAGCAAATGACTGCTAATGACAAGGATAGGGTGACAGGATAAATTTATAATTCCCTACGACACAGTTCTACACGGAAAATTGCGCTTCTAGCTTCACTGGAAACGAGACACTGGAAAATGGTAAAATCGCATTAAATTAGGGAGCTTCAGTATATCATAGATTCACTTTGAGATTGATAGCGTGACTTGGGAATTTAGACAAGTATTTCAATGGAAGTTTAAGTAAATATCTATCCAGACTCTAACAAATCAAAATAAAATACGCGTAGAGATCGTAAAAGAACTTATACAAAAATCAAAGAAATCGCATTTTAGTGAGCAGCAAAAACTTTTTCGTCGTATGAAACTTTTGCAGTTCAAAAGTTTTCATAAATCTTGGAGTTCGAGGTTTATCACTCTCGTAACGTACACAAATCAAAAACTTTTCTTACGAATATATCCCTCTTTTCGGTTAAATATGTTGATAGAGATCTGAATTTAGTGTAGCAAAACAAAATACCCTTTCAGCAAAACATGCATCGAAAGCAATAAATTTTGAGTGATTTTCAAAAGTAGAGCAACCTTCTGGCAATCGTGCCAGGATTTTTCAATCCAGAAATAAGAGTTGCCTTGCTGAAAATTTTATTTTTGTTACTAGGGTCAGAAATTTTTAGGGCAAAATCTGTCTATTTAATAATTATCATACACCATCCTATGTATCCAGACAAAGAAAATATTCTTTTAAAAAAACTTTTCTAAACTTATTGAACTTTGTATGAACCTTACGTAATTTTATTATGACATAAGGGTGTTTTGACCTCACTAGACGACATTTTATAGTTCCTCCTCTGTACCCTTCTTAAATTTAAATTTATTGCTTGACAGCAAACCATATCCCTATAATAAGGGCCTATCATCCATATGATATATAAGAAAACTTTATGAACTTTATATTTTATGTTTTCTCTACGAAGTAAATGTGATTGTGGCCTTAAAGCTTAAAAATCAAATATACAAGGCGGTACAAAACTCAGCAGTTGCAATATTATCGAAATTTCTTTTTTAATCAGATCTTATTTATCTGGAAATATTAAAAGAGATAAATATCTGGACTTTTACTGGAGTAATCTATAGCAAAAAAAAGCTTATTGATTTCTGAACAAAAAATTCTTTGATTCATAAAGTTCAATACAAATGGATTGGTGTGCAGAAATAGTTTGCTCATTTACTCTTTTGACCCTTTACTATTCAGTAATTGACAGTGTCCTTCGACTTAACTTACTCTAACTTATCGATTTCTGGCATTATTGGGAGTCAGTAATGAGTTAGAAAGAGGGATAAATACTGGATATTCAATACAAATTTCCATGTTAATCTTGTTCTATACTCCAAGGCTTTAATTACCAATTAGATATCTAATAAGGCTATTTGATTACTCCTTTTTTCTACAGTTATAGGATTTTTAACTTATCTCGATTAGTCTTTACATATTACTTGATATCTCATAGATGAAGTTTATTTTTATTCTTTTTGTTCTTCTGGGCAATCATGAAGAGTCTATAAAATTCCAGATCCGCGATTCCTCCAAAGAAGACCTCATCAGAGAAATTGGGGAACTACGTAACAATGTAGCTAATATAGCACTGAAGATAGAGAAGTTGGATGTCAAGGAGAAACCCATAGTAAAATACATTCCACCCATACTAAAAAAAAGTACCTCTATTTCTACTTAAACGGAAGACACCGAACCCACTTCAACTCCCAAAGAAAATACTGCCAAAAAAACTCCATCGCAAAACTTCATGGCCAGAGCAAAATGGAACTACGTCGTAGTATCCAATGTTCCTGAAAATTTTACAGCAAATAAGCTTGCCTACTACATAAAAGAGAGACTCGAGACTACTGAACACATTCGTTGCTCTTACATGCAGAAAAATGGGGTCAGCTCGAGTTTTAAGATTGGGGTGCAAAATAATGATCACCTTGCACAACTAAAGGAGATTCGCATGTTGCCTCCAGGCACCGTAATAGATGGTGACAAAGCGAATCCCTTACAGCCTTTACCTTTGGTGCAGCCAATAACATTGACCACAGCCGCCCAGGCTGCTTCTGCTAATGTTTCCAGGCAGGAAAAATTATTAAAGATCGGTTCGGATAAGGAAGCCATAGCTGTATGCAAGTCCCTTACTCAAGATGACGTCAGCATTGCAGTGGTGGATAATGTTAAAAACGTATATGTGCCGCTGCCGAATTTGGACCCGATGACTCCACCTATAGTGCGGCTCTCCCAAAATTCTGATGCTGAAAGTGGTCGCTACCTCTTGTCGAAACTAAGGGATCGCTCCATCCTGAGAGCCCTTAGGCTGTACCTGTCATACCTTCACGACCAACCCTCCGATGTGTGCTTTGAAGGGCACACGACCACTAGTATAAAACTAATGCTAGCATCCGAAGGACTGCCCATCGATACTAGTTCATTGCGAAACCTGTATATCCGCTTCCATGACGTCTACGGCATTGGCGCCGCCGAGGCTGAAGGTGACCTTTCAGCCTTTAGGTCCTTTTTTTCATCTGAAAAACTGGTAAGGCTCCAAAAAATTAGGGAAAGCCAATCAAATTATTTTTCTAGTTGCTTTCCATCTAGAAACAAAAATTTTTAAGTTATGTGACGCGACCAGAGGATCTAGCACCCTCTGTAAAGCCGGAAGATAGCGAGCTCGGTGTTTTTCTTTTAAATATTCAGTCCTTAAGACGCAAAACCAACGATTTATTCCTTCTATTAGAAGAACTTAAATTCCCTGCAATTATCGCCATTACCGAACATTGGTTAAACATATATAAACCTATTTGTATTCAAAATTATACTACAATTGCTAGGTTTAATAGAAGTATTTTTTCTCATGGCGGCATCTTAGTTATGTCTACCAACAGCGACTTTGTAGCGGTCACTAAGTTCGATATCTTATTATCTGAAAAAGAATTTGAATTTTCCATCGTTCATAACGCTTTACTTGACCTTTACATTATTTGTATTTATCGATCACCGGACGCTAATGTGCTGATTTTCTGCCAAAAACTACTGAGCTTGCTGGAATCCCTACCTATAAAAAGTAAATTGATTTTATGTGGTGACTTTAACATTGATTTCACCAGTGTGTGTGCTGCTCAAGAGTTTCTGTAGTCAATTTTTGATTCATTGGGTTTAGAAATGCACATCAACTCTCCAACCAGAATAACTAAAAATAGTTCTAGCACAATCGACTATATTGTGTCATCATTTATTCCATCATTCGTTGATTGTACTGTCTTAAATGCAGGGTTTTCTGATCATGAAGCTGTGATTTGTAGATTTTCTTTATTAAATTTCAAGAATCAGTGCCTTGAGTGCAATTGGGATTTTCTTTCTATGATGATATCGATGATGAGTTTTCTAGATTTACAAGGACTTTATCAAATATTTTAGATAAGTGTTTTCCTTTGAGGCCTATAAAAATTAAACATCATAAGCCTTGGTCTACTTGTGGCTTACGTATATCAGCAAAAAACATGCGCTCATTATCGCATCTAAAAAAATTCTCCGTCAGCGACGTTTTCCACAATTACGTCAGGCGATACAGAAGAGTTTATCACAAGACAATAAAAGCTGCAAAGGATGCCTATTATAACAAAAGGCTTACTGATTCTGGTAATGTGTCTAAAGAAACATGGTCTATTGTTAACGAATTGAGAAATAAATCTTCCTCGCCTAGCACTATCACTACTTCACCGGAGGACCTTAACAATTACTTTGTAAATGTGGCTAAGAACCTAATGACCACCATATCACCTTCTTACGATACGCTTTCGTATCTTTTTAATGGTAATCTGCACAGTTTCTTTTTCACCCCTGTATCATTCACCGACCTTCGAAGTACAATTAACGAAATAAAAAATAAATCATCGTCTGGTACAGATGGCCTAACTCTCAAAATGTTTGCAAACCTGCCTGATTGCACCTTAAGCCACTTGGTGAACCTAATTAACATGTTATTTCAGAGGGGAATCTTTCCAAGCTGCTTTAAGACTGCAATTATTACTCCACTACATAAAGGAGGGGACAAAGATCAAGCCTCAAATTATCGCCCAATAGCACTTCTTCCAACTTAATCTAAGATTATTGAAAGACTGGTTAAATAAAAGGGTTTTATCATTTTTGCTTAAATATAGAATTCTAACACCGAATCAATTTGGATTTTTGAGTAATAAATGCACCAGTGATGTCATGTTTTCGCTCCTAAATAGTCTTTATTCTAGCCTAAACAATCAACACTCCACAGCTACAGTTTTCTGCGATTTCTCAAAGGCGTTTGACTGTGTTAATCATAATATTTTAACTAACAAACTGCAACACTATGGGTTTAGAGGATCTTCTCTCAAATGGTTTAAGTCACATCTTAGTTTCAGAAGTCAACTCGTGAAGGTTGATACAACATTTTCATGCCAACCAATTGAATGTGGTGTGCCGCAAGGTTCAGTTTTGGGCCCTATTTTGTTTCTCCTATTTATTAATGACATGACCAATCTGGATGTCAGCGGCAAAATTTGTCTGTTCGCTGACGATACCAGCTTTATTTGGAGCACTCCAGATATCACGTCTCTGCATGCAACTATATCTAACGATTTACTTACCATTAAGTCCTGGTGCGATTCCAATCTTCTATGCCTTAATATCTCTAAAACCAAGGTTGTATCATATAAAAGTACTATTCAACATTTTACTCTACAAAATACCAATTTGGATATTGTTGAATCTGTCAAGTTCTTGGGACTAATTTTAGACAGCTCTCTAAAATGGGAATCTCATATCGACACCTTATCCACAAAGTTAAGCTCAGCATGTTTTGCCATAAGATCTATTTCCAAAGAATTAAGCTTTTTAACATCTAAATCAGTTTATTTTGCCCTTTTTGAGTCACATCTTCGTTACGCTATTCCATTCTGGGGTTCATGCTTTGCCACTCAATTTGAGCGCGTATTCAAGTTGTAAAAGAGAGCGATACGCTATTTACTGGGACTTGACAGTACAGGTCACTGCCAAGAATACTTTGAAAAACATAGAATATTAACTATTCCTTCACTGTTAATATTTGAATCTGTTTGCTTAATCCGAAAGCATGTGTCAGAATTTCCAAAGAGGCCTTCTCATAACTATCCACTTAGAAAAGCAGAGCATGATATTTATCTGCCAACCCCACGGTCGGAATTAGTAAAAACTTCTATACTCTATAGACCAAAAAAAATGCACAATCATCTTCCTTTTACGATTAAATCTATGACAACGTTTTCCTGTTTTTGCCATGCCTTAAAAGCTTTACTGTTGGAAAAGGCTTTATACACAGTAGAAGACTTTTTTAATCTTTCCTTTTAAATACCACACACACACTGGCCCTATTTACTTTATAGTCTCCATCCCTAGAATTAGTTATACCTATATCGTGATAATAGTCGTAATTTAACTTCAACTTATTTTGTATACTTCTTTTACCTAATTTACATTTTTGTATTGTTTTATATTCTTTTTAATATCAACTTCTGACTTTATAAACATTTAGTTGTATAAGTAATTTGACCATGTTTGACCTATTTTGTATAAAATCTAAATGTCTTGTGTTTTTGTGTTTTTGTTTTTTGTGTACTCATGTGTTTACTTGTATGTGTTTATTTATTTATTTATATTAGCTTTGTCTACAAAATTTATAATTTTTTGACAATAAAGCTATTGTATGTATGTATCCGTTTTTTCTTCTTTTAAGCAGGTCTTGAAGATTCCCTTTACTTATTAACGTTATTCAACTACTATGTCCCAGAGTTACTACTTTCAGTGAAACCAGACTTCTCTAGTTTCCACATTTTTTAATATATAAAATGTAAAGTCTTAGAGCAGATTTCATCGAGAATCCACTATACATAAGAATATGATAAAGAATCATTTCAATTGCCCATATCATCAATTCGACTTTTTAGAAAGATTTTGTTTAAACAATACTTGTTCAGTAGATCTATCTTTCTATTTACTGATACAACTGAACCCTGCCAGGAATGGGGCAATTTTAATTTCATCATTCTCTCTTATCTTCTCTTATTGCCTCCCCTTTTTTTACACCTACTTCCCCGCAAGTTCGAGCAATGATAATAAATATGAGAATTGTATTTTGCGACTGACGAAATTCGTTCTTGGGCGCTAAGTAACCCATCATTAGCATGCAATAGAAAATCAAAGTCAAAGCTTTATGTTAAAGATGAAAAGACAATACTTCATCGATTCTCTATTAATTGATCGAGGAATCTCTAAATTTAGTGCTTTTTTATTGTTTGAATATTAATTATTTAAGCAACAAAACCAATTAGTCTTTAATAGGAACTCTAATATGGTTTGTTAGTCGCTTCAGAAAAGTTTCGAACTCAACTAAACAAAGTTTAAGGAAAAGTTTTGGATCTCATCGCTTGTTTGCCGGCTGGATCAACTTGATAAGCCTGAAATTTCTTTTATCGACCATAACGCGACTAAATTGCAATGTTTTTCTTGTTATCCAAGGTTTTCGGTCGTTCAAAGTTTTGTTACAAAAGTGGTGGGCTGTTTGAGAATAAAACTATTTATAACCCACTTTGCGTTTAAGTTTTTATACCTTTTTACCACCCTAACATTCCTGAGCAAGACGATTATTTTTTTTTAATTATTTTCTGGGTTGTCAGATGAATTCCGGAGAAACTTCATTACTTCAATAATACATATATATTATATAATAATATAGGTATATGTGGATATACATATATCCAATATGTATAGCAGTAATTTTTCTCACTTTATAAAAAACAAATCTCAGTAATATTTCATATTACGAAACATAATTGAAATTGTCACTCTTTCCATTGCTTCTACGTATATTTTCTTATTATTACTAACAGCTTAAAATTGTATTTGACTCACTGCATACAAGTTTTTGTATTCAAGAGTCTGATCAGCTATCATGAAAAATATTTAATTTGTAATCTTTTACTTATCTCTATCGTTAATTGAGGCGGGTCATTCCAAAGTGCGTCTTGTCCACTTTTTTTCAAAATTGAGTTTGATACCTATATCAAAAATATACGTTGACATTTTGCAGCTGAAACACATAATTTTCGTCCAAATTGCTTCTAATCCCATTAAAAATGCATTCATATTTTGCGTGTTATTCCAAAACGCTTTTTATCTGCGAGATGTGTTGTTTCAAAGGGAGTCATATCCAACTAACCAATCACAAAGTCGGATTTTAAAGCGAGCGAAATCTAACGTGGACATTATTGTTATTGTAGTTATAACGACTTCTTTGTTGTGGTGCGTTTTTTATTCCTATCGTCATTAATGTTTGCAACTTTTTACGCGAGTAAGATGTTAGCAGAGTGGTCATTTGTAAAATTTAATAATGGCGGAAGAAACAATTAAAGCTGTACCACGTGGTAGAGGACGAAAGAAAATATCCTATCCAAATTTGTTGTAGGCTTGCTATTCCTAGTTTTTTATTGTTTTTTTTTTTGGCTATATTATTAATTTGGTTAAGGGTTATTAGTTATTGTTAGGTCTTTTTAGTTAAATTTTTTTTCAACTTGTGTTTCTTTTTACGTATTCTGCGAATAAACCACCGGTTTACCCGACTTGTAATCACTCCACCAAAGCTACTTATCGATGTCATTCACTAAAAATGATAGACGTGAAACATTTTCATGAAAGATTGTACCAAGTTAAGAAAAAACAGGTACAAGATGCATTTATTTTCAAATATATTGATAGTAAGCCAAAACGTGACAGAGCTACAAAACCAACCTCATCAAGAAAACAAATTACAATAAATTATTTTGTCAAAGTGTACAATACTGATAAGTTCCATATACAGGTCTGTCAAAAAACTTTTTTAGGCATTTTACATGTAACAAAGAGCAGAGTTCAAAGGGTTGCTAATCGCTATATTAAAACTGGTAAAATGCCTGTTGAATAAAGAGGTGGCGCTAGATTAAAGGAATTAAATATAGTGAAAAGAAACTCTGTGAAGGCTTTTATTGAAAGATTAAAAGGTGTAGAAAGTCATTACTGTAGAGGTAAAAGTATGAGACAGTACCATTCTTGTGATCTTTCTATTAAAAAAATAATGGACATGTACAATAATACTGCGCCCAATAATTGAAAGGTAAAAAGAAGTTTCTTAAGAAAAAATGTCACATAAGATTATAATATTGGCTTTGGGTCACAAGTTACCGATGCTTGCTCAAAATGTATCTCGCTATCAGAGCAAATAAAGACAACAAAAGATAATCTAAAAAACCAACTTATTATTGAAAAAAGGGTACAAAAGTTGCGCAGTAAAACATTTTATGACTTTTTGAAGGAAGAGAAAGATGGGATGTTGACTTTCTCCTATGACTGTCAACAAAATTTAGTAAATCCAAAAGTACCTGATCAAGTAGCATATTACAGTAGGCAACTATATACTTATAATTTTTTTTGTAGTAAAAGGGATGTCTTCTTCTCAATTAACAAAAACAAACTTATTTTCGTTCACCTGGATGGAGCACGAATACCAAAAAAGCTCCAATGAAATCGCGTCTGCAGTATTTTACTTGCTTTCATTTATTGATATGAACAGCATTAACATACTAAGACTTTATGCAGATGGATGCGGAGGACAAAATAGAAACTCAGTAATGGTTGGCATGCTGGTCTACTTTTTGAGTAAAATTTCTTCAATTTCTTTAAAAGAAATTGAATTAGTTTTTCCAGTCAGGGGTCACTCTTTTTTACCATCCGACCGTGTGTTTGGCAGAATAGAGAAAAAATTAAGAAAGATGCCTACTATAACAAACCCAAACACCTAATAAATATAGAACTCTTTGCAGAAAAAGCAACAGTTTTTAAATTAGAAGATTGTCGAAAAGCAGCTAAAGAGTGTTTTAAAGGAGTGCAGTCGTGGCATTTTAAAATATCTCAATGTAAGAGGTTCATTCTTACGAAGAACAAGAAAGGAGATGTGACAGTGCAAGGAGAGGAATTCTATAGAAGTGATTTTGGCAAGTCTGCGAGTCTATGGAAGCGCGGAAAAAATAGTTGCAACATAAGTCTTTACAATCTTCCAAAAGGAGTGCCCATGAAACGTGCGAAAGTTAAAGATATTCAAACCTTATTGAACTCTCATTTTGGTGACCAGTGGATGGACAACTCTGAGTGTGAGTTTTTTAGAAACTTAATGGAAAGCTGTATTACATCGGAAGAAATAATGGAAAACTCTGATACTATCCAAGAGGAAGAAGATGATAACTTTTGCCAATTATCAGCCTAAAGACCTTAAAATTCAGTTTTTTAAAGCGTTTTTTTGTTAACAACCACTTTTGTTATCAACCACTTTTTTTGTTTCTGAGTTGATAAATTAAAATTTGTCATATGAAATAAAATGTTTAATTTAGTTTAATGCTGGCCTTTTGTTTTATTTTGACTTTAAATAAACTAAAAAAAATATGGGTATAATACTACAAGATTTGTCTAATTTGTTATTCCATAATGCGTCTAATCCACAGCGGTGTTCCAAAATGCATCTTGTCCAAAATTCAATTTTATTTTTAAGGCATTTCAAGCAAAACTGATTTATGGGATAATCTTCGTACATTTTCGAATATCAAAATGTATAATATTAAAGTGTTAATTTAAGCAACAATGCTGGTAAACCTGAACTTATCCGTTTTTTTTTCTGCCAACAATTCTTCAAAGTGGACAAGAATCACTTTGGAATGACCTGCCTCAATTATTCTTATAGTTTTCCTACTGTTTTGCTCGTATTTTGTAGTTTAAGTCGAATAGTTAACAAAACAAAGGTAAGAACACAATGTCACGGTCTCATCAAATCCATATAATTTTTTTTTCATTTGACTTTTTAAATTCTTTGAGAGAGGTTGTTATAAATAAGGTGAGGTTCAAACGTGAAAATATCGTTCACACACACAAGACAGGGCTCTTCTTAGCTTTAGTTATTTCCATTTTTTTCAACAAGTCCAGTTTTTTGCCTTTTGAGCACTCATGCAAAATATCCGCTCCCTGAGTTAAAGAAAAACCATGTGAGGAGGTCAATAAATGATTTGCAAACGCCGTTTTAGTTTCAATCATGTCAGTATCCCTGTACCTGTCCACCAAACTTGTATGTTCCTTTATTCTGATGGAAATTTTTATCCCCGATTGCCCGTAATTATTGCGTATTATTATACGCGTTTTTTTTAATTTTTTGAAAAAAGTATATTTTAATTATTTAAAAATTATTAAATTAAGACATTTTATTATTGAACCTAGAAAAAAGACAAATAAATATCGGTGTAATAGCGTCTTATTAAAATTATATAACTAAATATTTTTTCTTCGATATTTCAGGCTACGAATATGACATCGAGATACGAATTTCACTGGCCTACTTAGCTATCATTTTACTACATTATTATGAAAAAAAAGTCATATTATTGCGTTTAATTTTTAAGAGAATTTTGCAATTTTTTGTTAATAGATCAAAAAACGCGCTTTAGCGGCATTACTAAGAAGAAGGAGCAATAAATGTTTTTTCCAACGAGACCAAGTTTGTTAAAGTCCGTTTAGGAGTTACAGCTGTTTATTTAAAAAACATTGAACTACCCCCCACCACTTTAATTTAATAGATACGTCACAAAGTGTTACACAAAAATTACTCGAGTAGAGCTGAGCTTTAAAAAGCATATGTTTTTTCGTAACATTTATTGGGTAGATTTCAGTGAAAAATCACTTTAAAAGTTTAATATGGCGGTTACGCCCCCTGGCGACCATCTTGGAAACCTAAAAATACTTTCCACGGTATTCTTTTGGCCACTTAAGTTATAAAATTTGTTACCGCAAGTCTCTACGACGAATAGTTTCCAAAATACAGTACAATATTACTGTACAATCTAATATTACTGTATCCGCATAGTTTTTTAAGCTCTTTTAAGCTTTTTAATAAGCTACCTGGCAGACTTATAGAACTACTCTTTTTGCAATCTAAATCCGAATTGAGGAATATACTAATCAAAAACTCATTTTATTCAGTAGATGAATTTTTAAACTTTCAATTAGTTTAAACATGTGCCTATATAGTGTATCTGTAGTTAATGTTTTAATTTAATGCAGAATAACATTTTGTAATTATTATTGTGTTACTTGATATTTTTAATGCAGTATTCATAATCATATATGTATTTTTTATTTTGTTGAGTTATGGAAATACTTTGTATGTTGGCACCAAGAAATGAATTTGAATAGGCATGCATTAGATCAGAAACGAAAAATTAACTTCTTTTTGCCAAGCAGGATAAAGATAGAGTGCAGCGAGTTCAGAGGGCCTGTTCGAGGTTTGTATATGGTATAAGAAAATTCCACCCAGTTATTCACAAATTAAAACCTTCAAATTGACTTGACATGAAAAACCGTCGTAAACTTCACTCAGTGGTTTTGTTTCATGCTTTAATTTTCAACAAAAGCCCTCCATATCTTTACCAAAAAACTAAATTTAGATCCGACGCTAAGATTTAAGGGTTTGCTATCTCCACCCTTGCATACAACAAGTTTATTTACCAGATCATTCTCGTATAATATTTACATACAGGGTGTTCATTTGAAAACTTCCCACCACGGATTTATCGAAAACCACTGTTTAAAAAAAACGCCGAAATACGTCAAAAGATTTGTTAATTTGCCGTCAGTTACATTTGTGACAGTCTTGGAATAGTGAAAATTTATTTGTTGAATTGAAGATTTTACTTGCAAAATGGTTTACACACTAGCCGAAAGAGTGGAAATTATTCTAATTTATGGTGCCCAAAATCAATGTGCTCGGCAAACTGCCGTCACGTTTAACGCCAGACATCCGGAGACGATAACTTCGCATAGGTATGTTTTGGACCTTGTTACTAAGTTTACTGAAACTGGATCTGTTGCAAATAAAAAACGTGATTATCGGCGAATTTTGGATGAAGCCGCTCAAGTTGAAGTTTTGGGTCATTTTGGAATAAATCCTAATACTTCATTACGCAAAATTGTTGCTGCCACTGGTATTTCATTAGGCTCTGTTCACACAGTTACCAAACTTCATAAATTTCATCAATTAAAAATGAAAATATTGCAAGAGTTAACCAAAGATGATTTCGATAGGCGAGTTGAGTTTTGTGAAAAAATGACTGAAGCGATTAATGATAATACTGTTCATGTAAAGAATATCTGCTTCAGCGATGAATACACATTTTACCTAAATGGATTTGTTAATAAGCATAACTGTAGATATTGAGGCAATGAAAATCCTCATGCATTTGTAGAAGGGCATACTCAGTACCCTCAAAAAATTAATGTACGGGCAGACATTTTAGGAGATAAAGTGATTGGGCCATTATTTATTATCGGAAATTTAAATGGAAACATTTATTTGGATATGTTGGAAAATACCATCAATCCGCTTATCACTGAATCTATTGAAAACCAAATCGATGATGATGGAAACCCTATACTTGATGAGGCTGAAATATATTTCCAGCAAGACGGCGCTCCTCCTCACTATGTTCTTCCCGTTCGGCAATGGCTAGACGACGAGTTTCCAGATAAATGGATAGGGCGAAGGAGGCCTATAGAATGGCCAGCTAGATGATATAACGCCGTTAGACTTTTTTCTATGGGGTCATTTGAAATCTATTGTGTTTACTCCCCAACCTGAAAGTTTGGATGAACTTCGTCAACGCATCATCGACAGCTGCCATGATATCCCATAACATGTTTTTGAAAATGTCCGTTAGAAATTTGAACATCGCCTATATCATTGTTTGGCCAAAAACGGGTAACATTTTGAACACTTATTGAAATAAAAATTGATATTTTCATGTTTTTATTTTCTATCTGAACAAATTAAGATAAACAAAGATTTTTCTAATTTTCTCGAAAACGAATGGACCGATCAAACGTCAAAATAAAAGACTTCGAAAGACCTTTTAAACAAGCTATTACTCGATACCCCTTGCCATTGAAAATTTTTAAGTAGATGACCCTGGGGGGCAGAGGGTGAACGGGGGTGAAGTAATTTTAGGTTAGAAAGTTGTCCCCCTTGACAAACCTTTTGACGTATTTCGGCGTTTTTTTTTTTTAAACAGTGGTTTTCGATAAATCCGTGGCGGGAAATTTTCAAATGAACACGCTGTATATACCCTCTGATTTAAAAAGTTTAAAACCAACATCATTGAAATACTGTTGTAAAAAAAACTTGCTAATAAATTAGTTATGGCCACATTATTGACCACTCTGTATATATATTTGCTTACTATTATGTTAACGTTGCTTTATATTATCTTTCGCTGTATTTGCTAGTTTAAGTCTATATAATATCATGTAACCGCCTTATGCCTCAATCATCGTTGTACCATACTTGCTGCTTGTACTTATTCTCAAATAATTTTTTTTTAAAGGTGCTTCGCACAATAAGAAACATAACTAATTCATAAACCAAATCTAAACTAATAGTGCCAAGTACAATTTACAACAGTGTTTATCATTTTTTATATAAGGTTTCGTTCATCCCGTCTCAGTCTCAGTTGTGTTTCATAGCGGAATGTCTTTCTTCTAAACCAAAAATTGTATAAGTATGCAAATTATATCATTAACATGCTATAGCGTCGGATGAGAATTTTATGTCATTTATTGCTTTGTATTTTATAGATATACATTATAGCCATAGGGAGTATATTTATTATCAGTTGAAAACTGCCTTACACTCCTTTTTGTGGTAATAACTACACTTTATTTCTTTGCAGCTAATTAAAAATAATTTTTGTGTTATCTGTTATTACTGTCAAATAAACCAATTTATTATTATTATATTTCCATAAAAACTTGTTTTCTCATTAGAAGATAAAAAATATTTTGAAATGCGAACAATCTTTGGGGTTATTTATTTTAATTTTATAACACAAACAGAAAAAGGACGAGAAAGTCTATTCACTTTATTCGGCTATAAGCGTAGTAAAAGATAAGGGGAAAACAATAAAAAACGATTTATCTTTGAGGACAGGGTTATTTTTCAACCCCTGTAGCACACCTGTCGTTTCCCCATGATATAACAAAATCATTTGTTAGATATCGGTATTATTTTTTATTTCTTAATATGAAATATTACTGAGATTTGTTTTTATAAAGTGAGAAAAATTATTCAAATCACGAGACAAATTACGAGACAGTTTTATCACTAGCCAACACTCTTTATTTTTAGTTTCGTGTTTGCGAGTATGTGTAGTTATAGTCTATCATAGTCATAACTTCAAATTGATTTCTTATTAAAATTTCAAATTTTCAAATCCTTAATGAGGTTCCTGAAAGTGTTTTATTGCTTTTATCGGAGCTTAAAAAGAAGAAAGCTCTAAGATTTTAAGAAATGCGTGAAAAGAGATGCAGATACAGAACGTACAAGTATAAAGATGAGAAAGCTTTTAGAACTCTTAAGTTCTTTATTAAAATGTTTCTTCTTTGGTAAATTCAATTATTGTCTCTTAAACGCCTTTAATTTTACGTTACTAAGTGCTAGGTATGAAAAAAGTCAATGGAGGCTTTTAAACTTAATTATCGCGGATGCTTGTAATTAAATAACGCTTGCCATTTAAAAAAGAAAGTAATATAAAATTTAATAATTAAACGATGAGTCAGCTAATAAGTAAGATCAAATAAATAAAATGCTATAGAGATCATAATAATAATAATAATAATAATAATAATAATAATAATAATAATAATAATAATAATAATAATAAGGTTTATTTATTTAGCATATTGCTACATACAAGTACAAAAATATATTTTATAATTTTATAAAACATACTTATAATATATTGATAAAACTAGTAAATATAAAAAGTAAAAATAAAAGTAAGCGAATAAATAATAAACGAGTAAAATACAACGTTAAACTACACAAATATTAAAATTAGTTATACCCTCCTAACAATCGTTTAAATTCTCTTATATAACTACATTTCTTAATATTATTTGGTAACTTATTCAATTCGATTAACTATTTATAAAGAATAGAATTCATCACTTCGCTAGAATAGCATCTGTAATAATAATAATTATAATATTAATAATAATTTATTATTATTATTATTATTATTATTATACAAGGTGTCCAAATAGGGTATCAGCACTTATATTTGTGCATTTAATCTCAGACGTGGCAACGCCGCCACTTACAGTGGGAGTCAAAATGTAAACGGGTTCAAGGAATTTCAGTTGCAATTCTCTACTAGTCTAGCAAAATACGCAGGAGCGCCATCTTGCATGAAAATCATATCTCGGCGCAGATTTAAAGGCAACTCTTCTAAATAATCAATCATAATCAACGTCTTTATCTATGATCTCTACGGAAGCGAAATCAGACGACTACTCTCAAAAGATCATCTTTACATAACATTTTGACTAAAGACTTGCATCTGCATGCATATAAAGCGGCCCACTCACGCGCGAGCATCGAGCGAGCATGTTCGTCAACATGCTCCTCAACATGTTGTTGCGGTGGCCACACACAATTGCAAATTTTGATCGAACCTTGGATCGAACATCAGTTTAACAAGTAACAAGTAATAACAGAACTAATAGTAACTAACAAAAATAACGCAATAAAAGGTAATAAAGTAAGTAATCGTGTGAGCTATAACGCGCCACAGTAACTAAAAAAAAATCGTGACAGTAACTTTGTTTCTTTTGATTTTTTTGTTAGACAC
Organism: Anthonomus grandis grandis; assembly: GCF_022605725.1. Taxonomy (NCBI): domain Eukaryota; kingdom Metazoa; phylum Arthropoda; class Insecta; order Coleoptera; family Curculionidae; genus Anthonomus; species Anthonomus grandis. The sequence continues at coordinate 70,190 of NW_026088469.1, forward strand.
AGCCTACTTAATTTTTTTTTTAACCTCAAGTAGAAAAATATTCATTTTTTCTTGAGCGCATTGCAAGTTTTAGGTCCAAATATCTCGAGAACGGTAAATCCTAGCAACATTTTTTAAGTATACCTTTTTTAAGGAAAAACATTGCAGAATAGAAATTTATAATAAAACATTACATTATACAAAGTGTAAAAAAGTTATGGAGTTTAAAAAAGACTAAAATAAGGCTGGTGGTGCAGGCAAATAAAGGCGTTAACAGTAGTGATTTAGTGAATCCATTTTTTACTAAATCATAATTTTAAGGATGGGTACTACTGAATAAAAAATGCTCCTAATAGCCATCTTTCTGATCCTCCTAATGGCCAACGAGAGGTTGATTGCTTTAGAAAGGCTAATCCCTATTCTCAGATAGATAACCCTCGTCAGACCCAAATATTACAGTGGATTTTAATAAAATGATGTATAATGCCTCTCAACTGTAGTTAAGTTGTCGATAAAGTAATTGTATAATACGTAGTAATTGTATAATACGTACGGAATACTATCCTAGTTTTGTTTCAATGGATATATGTTTGATTAGTTTACCTTTTGGCTTGAGATACCTTAATCCATGTTTATAAACATATTTTTTGACGAAAATGGCCGTATATTAGAAATGAAAAAGTGAATAAAAAAACGTTGAAAATAGTTTCTAGACAACGAAAGAGAAACAGAAACAAGTGTAACATATTATCTCACTTTTAATTACAATCTGTTAGACAGGGTTCGGTACACCTCAAAAATCTTAAATAGAAAGGAGGGTCGATCGAATGATCCACATGATAGTGATAACACATTTTTGAAATGGTTTATTATATTTTTGCTTATACATTGGCTTGTCTTTTAAGAATTCTAAATGTATTAAGCCCGTAGGTGTTTTGTACTGGTTCATTTGCTATAGTTTTTTTACCGAAAAAAAGCTTTTGTTTTTATTCGTATTTTTTTATCACAGAATTTGTTTCAAAAGTAACTTATACTAGTATTATAATTTTAATGAGTTGACTTTCGGTTCAGCTTAAACAAAAAGCAGCACTTCTTATCTTTAACAATGGTGTATAGCATAGCTGAACGTGTAGATATTATTTTCAGACAGTATTAAAGGACAGCTCAACATTTTAACAAAAGGCATTCAGGTCAAAATGTAAGGCTCGGAGTAAGTCCGCTAGCAAGTAACAAAATTTGAAGAAACTAGTTGCGTATTGGCATTCTCTACTACGATAGGACACAGGCCTAAAAATTACAGCGTCGAAACACAGTAGAAGATGCCAGACGTAGTTGCCCGAAAAACGTTGGCCATTCTCTAATGCGATTGGACGCATATCTAAAATTTAAGCATCGAAGCACAGTAGAAGATGCCAGATATCTTAAATGACATAAAATTTTATTATTGGCTACTTTATTAGGCCACAATGGTCTTTGCCGGCGTTTGGTGCGTTTGTTGCATTTGGGGGCAACGCTGTGATTTTATTTGCACGCTAGACAGGAATTAACGTGTTTAGTTTAGTATTTAATTATCGCTTATAAAGTGTAGAGTAGAGGGTATACAGGGTGTCCAAGATAAGGATCCTAAGCATGGGGATCTCGGTACCTGTTGGAGATACAGCTTCGGTTAAATTAGGTAAAAGTTGTGCACTTTGAAGCGTATTTACATGCCGTTGAGAAACTTCAAAAATTTCCATGGCCTGTTGAGATATTTGGAAAAAACGGAAATTTGCCAATATCGATTTTATTTTTTCCTGGCTTTATTTTAAAAGATATCAAAAAACTATTGACACTTTCTCATTGACACTTTTGAAGTAGTACGTGATGGCGCTTTTAAATTTTATATCCGACGTTTCGTTTCCGAGAAACCACCATCAACTTTATTTTTTTATATGGCACAAAAAGAAAGTACACCCTGTATCTGATTCCATTTTTTATTACAAATTCAATGATGTATCACATGTCACATTTTTTTTGTTAGTTGAAAGGAAAAATGCAAATTTTCAATTTTTTTAGCATATTTTTTAAGTAAGCTTTGGAAACAAATGCTTTGATGTATGTAAATACCTGTTACCGAGTCACATTTTTCTTAATATCTATTTAGAGAGTGATGAAGCTAAATGAAGCATTGATTTGCATTGTACATTGTACTACTTATAAATATAAACATGTAACCAGTAATAGACAAATGTTTTATGATTTTTCTAACGATATGCATCAAATAATGAATACATTTTAAAAAAGCAAATAAATTAACGCATTTTATAAATTTAATTTAAAACAGGTGTTCAAACAGGTTTCCGTTATTTTCTAGACATAAGTATGATCTTCTTACAGTAGCAGTTAAAACATCACGCAACATCTCTGGCGTAATACTTTGAAAAGCGGCCGTCACACATTCTCGTAACTCCTGCTCAGTTCCAAAAGAATGTTGATAGACTCGGTTTTTAATAAATCCCCAAAGGAAGAAGTCCAAAGGGGTTAAGTCCGGGGATCGCGCTGGCCAAGACACTTCACTGGAGGTTCCAATCCACTTTTCAGGAAAACGCTGCGAAAGGTACTGTCGAACTTGCCCAGAATTATGTGCGGGAGCCCCGTCTTGTTGAAACGAACAGCTATTGACTTGTGCCAGAGGTAAATCATCTAAGCAGTCTTCTAAATAATTTTGCAATAAATTAAGATATCGTTCTGCTGTTAATGAATAATGGTAAATAAATGGACCTAGTATTTTGGTTCCTAAAATTCCACACTACATATTAAACCCAAAACGTTGTTGATGTCTAGATATTTTCTTAACACGCGAATTTTGTTGGACCCAGTAATGACTATTGCGGCGGTTAAAGATACTATTATTAGTGACCATACTTTCGTCGGAACATATTATTTTTGATGGAAAATTAAAATCCTCTTCACAGGCACGTGTATACCACTCACAAAAATGCCGACGTCGTTCGAAATCCCCAGGTTTAAGTCCTTGGCAAATTCTAAATTTGTAGGGGTGATATCTGTTTTTACGTAAAATAAACTGATCTGTAGATTTGGCCACTCCTACATTTTTTCAATTTGCCTGGTTGATATCTCGGGGTTTTCAATAACTGCTTGTAAAACATTATTTTGAGTTTCTTCAAGAGATTCCTTTTTTCGAGATAAAACAGGCTTTTTAAACGAACCATATTCTTTTAAATTTCGAGCCAACTCTAAGAAAATGGATTTACATGGTTGCTTTCTATCTGGAAATTTATTAAGATACATTGCTGCTGTATTTACAGTATTTTTGTAGCACAAAATGTAGCACGACAGCATGTCAAACTTCTCTTCATGACTATAATGACCACCATATCATACCATACCAGGCATATTTGAAGATAATAACACAATTTTAGCACTAATAACGACAACAGTAAATAATAATAACAATAATTACTCAACAAACGACACCTTAACAATCACGGTAACAACAACGGCAATTAATATTTAATAAAAAATATGTGACAGGGTAAAAGGTATTTACGTCAAAGTGTCAAAGCATTTCTTTCCAAAGCCTACTTAATAATATGTTTAAAAAAAAAAAGAAAAATTGTATTTTTCGCTTTAACTAACAAAAAAAATGTAACATGTGATACATCGTTGAATTTGTAATAAAAAATGGAATCAGATACAGGGTATACTTTCTTTTCGCGCCATATAAAAAAATAAAGTTGATGGTGGTTTCTCGGAAACGAAACGTCGGATATAAAATTTAAAGGTGCCATCACGTACTACTTCAAAAGTGTCAATGAGAAAGTGTCAATAGTTTTTTGATATCTTTTAAAATAAAGCCAGGAAAAAATAAAATCGATATTGGCAAATTTCCGTTTTTTCCAAATATCTCAGCAGGCCATGGAAATTTTTGAAGTTTCTCAACGGCATGTAAATACGCTTCAAAGTGCACAACTTTTTCCTAATTTAACCGAAGCTGTATCTCCAACAGGTACCGAGATCCCCATGCTTAGGATTTTTATCTTGGACACCCTGTATAATTATTTGTGAATTATGGAGGAAAGTGTTCGAAAATTGCTAAGTCAGTTTTGCAATAATACCAATAGCAAATTAATTCAATTTAGTTTTAACCAAGATTTTAATTTTATTTGTGAGTTCCGTACTGCTTTTGATGAGAACGAAAAATGTCCGTCAACATTTTGTAACAAGATAATAAACGAGAGACGTTACGAGCACAAATTGGATTGTTCGTTATTCATTTCCTAATGTGCAGCGCCTTAAGTTTCGAAAGGTTTATATTTGTCAACATAGTTCATATGGGAAAACACTGAAACGTAAGAGTTATAACTGTAATACTATAAAAAAAGTGGAAAAATATGACTTTTTAAATAATTATTGCATTTTTTTTTTAAAGTAAACTATCAACACAGCCATAGAGTTAATGTGGCCGGACTTTAGTTATGACTCTTTATATAGGTGCAAACATAAATGTAGTTGGCGCTACTTACAGGTAGAGGCCAAACTAATATAAAATTTAAATTTCTCATTTAAAAAAAACCGTAGATAAAAAAATGTACTAAAATATTTCAAAAGTTATTTATAAAAAACAAAAATTACACCCTGTATATTTAATAATATCTTGATTATTTTAGAACTGACAATTTCGGTACACGGAGTGAAGAGAGTATATTTGAAGTACTTTGCAAAAAAAAAGCTGCACTAGAAGCTAAAGGAGCTAAAATTATTCTGAAGGACAATCCATTAATAATCGTAGTTTTAACTCCCATTATAAGGCGAACGCATTTTCATAAATTTTCAAAAGAAATTGTATTTGTTGATTTCAGCGGGTCATGTGACCAAATGAATACATGCGTTACATTTATGTACACAGCCACCAAAGTTCGTGCAGTTTCTTTCGCGTGCATACTTCATACATCGCAGAGCGAGAGTAATTACACCCTAGCTTTTAACACTCTTAAAGACCATTTATCTACCAAAGGATTTGGTGGTTTAGGATACCCACTGGTCTTTATGACTGATGATAGTCCTAGTGAACGGAATGCTCTAAAATCAGTTTTTCCTTCTTCTCATTTGCTCCTCTGCTTATTTCATCTTGCCCAAGCATTCTGGAGGTGGCTTTGGGCACCTAAAAATGGCATTTCAAAAGAGCATAGAAGACCTATAATGAAAATGCTTCAAACTATAATTTATTCATCTTGCATTGAAGAAGCTGAATATGAATATAACAAAATGTTGAATGATGAGCGATGTAAGAAATGTCCTTTGCTTTTAAGCCATGTCGCTTCTATTTGGGAAAGAAGAGTCGAATGGTGTTTATGTTTGAGAAAAAGATTTTATTACAAGAGGTAATAATACAAACAATTACGTAGAGGCCTCTATAAGAATATTTAAAGATATTGTTTTTCAACGATGTAAAGCATTCAATGGTTGTCTCCTTGTTGAGTTTATAGTTACTGTTTTTGAAAGTTATCATAAAAAACATTTACTCGAATTTGCGAATTCTAGACGAAGTCAACCAAAATTACTTTATTTAAAATTCTCCCAAAAGGCAAAGAACTTAAATGTTTATCAAATTGATGCACAAACATTTAGAGTTTGTTCGGCAAGAGCCTTCTATTTTATACGGTATACTCAGATATAGCACTCTGTGTTTGTCCCTTTGGCATAGGAGGTCGATTTTGCAAGCATTTGTGTACAGTCCAAGAATAGTTTTCATTAGTCATTGATACTTCGCCATTATTAAGCTATGATGATAGAGTTTTACTGGCAAAATTGGCCTTAGGAGATGAAGCAAATGTAAATTTTTGCAATTATATGGACATAACTACAGAATGCAATAAATCAATTTCAAGTACACAATATAATATGAGTATGATGGATTTAAACGAGAATGAGCAATCCGTGGAATTGGAGGAAATAGAAAATGATGATGCAAGTGCAAGCAATATTTTATGTATTCAAGAAACAGATGCTTTAAAAGATAATTTTATAAGAATCTTAGATATAGCTGTTAACACCTGATGTAATTGAAGCTATGCACAAAATTAACATTACACTAAATAAAGTACAGTCCGCGACAGAAGTGCAATCCTGCATTATTAATATAGCAGGCAAATTAAAAAAAAAGGTATGGTAGACAAATTGGGGTACAACCTACTTCTGCGGCCAGACGTAAAAATCGAGATGGTTTGAAGAGTGGTTCTAAAAGAATTCAATCAGGGAGACCCTCAAACATCGAAAATAAACGAGTACCAAAAAAGAAAAGAAATCTTTTAGTTAATATCAATAAAAATACCCCAAATGCCAAAGATCATTAATTTAAAGAGGTTAAGTATTTTTTTATTGTAAAAATGTATTTTTAGCTTAAAGTAGTTGTTTTTTTTTTATTTATTTAATAACAGGATTTCCAAAAATACTGTCCCTATTTACAAGATGAAAATCGCTTTGTCAACAGGTCTTTCGCTACAGCATTAATTTTTATAATTAAATTGGAGTCTTTACTTTTTTTGCATCCTATTGTAGTTAGGTATGATATAACATTACGTCGATTTTTGCATTTTCTATTGCAATTCGACGTCTCAAATTTTGAGATATACGTCCAATCGCAGTAGAGAATGGCCAACGTTTTTCGGCGTACTATGTCTGGCATCTTCTACTGCATTTCGACGCTGTAATTTTTAGGCCTGCGTCCTATCGTAGTAGAGAATGCCAATACGCAAACTGGTTTTATCAGGAATAACAAGAGACATCAGCCGAGATTAGTTTGTTACAGGCATACCCAATACCCCAGAAAATTAATTTTTTACCTGTTATAAGAAACTGCTATAAAATATTATATTCAGAGATGGTATTATCGGCCTAATTTTTATACCAGAAAATGCAAATGGCGACATGCATGCTGAAATGCTACAGAGGTCTATCAAACAGGGGGAAATATACGCAAATTTAACTTAAATACCGCTTATTACAATTCCAACAAGATGGAGCGCCTCCTCTTCCTAACCAATGGATTGGAAAAAGAGGTCCTATTAAATGGCCTCCTAAATCCCCGGACCTAAAACCTCTTGATTTCTTTTTGATCACCTAAAATCTGTGATTTTTAAAACGCAACCTCGATAGCTCTTGCATGGATTAGTTTAGGAATGCCGTGCTGTATCCAGAGAAACACTTATAAGTTTACGTGAAGAATTCGAAAGTAAGCTCTATTAATGACTTCAAAATATCGGCAATCATTTTCAACAATTAATGAAATAATAAAAAAAAAGTAAAATTTTTTTGAAATGTGACTTTCTATAGCAACACATTCAAAACTCTGAAACAGAATCCCTATCAAAGAGGTGAAGCTTCGAACAACATCAAGGAAGACAAGAACGTCGATCCTTTAGGAAAAAAAACCTTAAAATTGGAAGTCGAGAAGATCATGAAACACAATTAGGTTCCACGTCTGCCCAACAAAATAAAAGTGTATGGGTCTTCTTATCAAAAATTAATGAAACTATCACCGAAATGGACATAAAAAATTACGTTACCAAGCATAGCAATTGCACTGATGTCTACGTTAAACAGTGTATCTCGAAACAAAACCAATCAGACAAAAAAAAGTTTATGGTAGGAGTGACTCCAGAACTAAAGTATACCATCTACAGCAATTCCTTCTGGCCAAAGAATGTTGCATTTGAAAGGTTTGACTTCTCACTTGGATGGAAAAATCTGAACCAAAATCTGAATTAGAGGCAGTTGCCCGCATACACCCGACTTCCAATCTCAAAATGATGTCCCTTAACATCCGAAGTTTGACAAAAAAGTTGGATGAGTTGGAAATCCAGATTGAAAACAAGAATTTTGATATAATATGTCTATCAGAACATTGGCTTTCTCAACAAGCAGTAGAAAGTTACTCCCTGCCTGGATTACATCTATCCAACAGTTTCAGCCATACTGAAGCAGGAGGAGGTGGAGTCCTTATCTACACCAGAGAACCGTTTCTTGTAAAGAAGATCCCAACTATAGACAACATGTCAATAGAGACACATTTTGAAGTCATTGCGACTGAGATTGAAGCCTTGCAGGTTGTAGTTTTGAGTGTCTACAGATCTCCATCAGGTAAATTGGAAGTGCTCTTTCAAAGTCTTGATACAGTTCTAAATTTCTTATTCCATAGACGCAAACGTACCTTTATTTATGGGGATTTTAATATAGATCTACTAGCGGATAACCTCACTTCAGTCAAGTTCACCCAACTTGTCAGCACATATGACTTTAAATTGCTGGTAAATAGCGCAACTAGAATCTCAAAAATCACAAAAAGATAACTGCATAACAAGTTGTGCAATTAATTGTAAATGTACTCTATGGGACACTTATACACATATCAGATCATATGGCTCTTACTAATACATAATATGAATCAATAAATGACAGTACTGAAAACCCACACAACGGTCTTAGAGTTCAGACCGTATTGTGGAGAGAGATTTTCTCGCTGTGTTACTTCATTACTAAACGTTGACTGATTGTTGGTACTTGATAATTGTAACGTTGACAATTCTTTTGAAATATTTCTCAATGTTCTAATGTCTATTATAGACTTTCATATTCCCAAAAAAACTAAAACAATTCTCACCACAAATAAAGAAAAATGGTTTAATAATGAACTGAAAAGATTGAGAGATAACTTAAACTTCTTTTCTACCTTAACTAAACATACCACTACTCTAGATCTCTCAGAATGGCTGAAATGGAAAAATTCGTATAAAGGAATATAAAACTAAAAAAAACAAGCGAGACACTCGTATTATACAAACACAATAGGAACTAGTCATAACAAATCCAAAACCATCTGGAACATCATTAAAGAAACAAAAAATAATGATCCTAGTAATTCGAAATGTAATGTAACTCCCGATGAGTTAAACAAATTCTTTGTGAATATAGCTGACACAATTACAAATACACTGCAAAAATCTAATGACCCTGTACAATTTACAGCAAAATATGTACATAACAATTCAACAGTATTTCTCTCACCTGTTACCGAAATACTGTAATACCGAGGTCATTGATCTTTTAAAAAGTTTAAGTGATAGTTCTGCTCAAGACATCTTTGGTTTGAGCAATAAAATATTGAAACAACTTGCAAATGGTTTGGCCCTACCACTATCTCTAATAATAAACAAATGTTTTTCATCTGGTACATTTCCACAAAAGCTTAAAATAAGTATAGTTGTTCCTGTATTTAAAAAGGGTAATATGGATGATCCGTGAAATCATCGACCCATATGAATAACACCGATATTATCCAAGCCCATTGAGCTCTGTCTAAACCAACGTCTTATATCTTTTTTTGATAAACATAATTTACTTTCACCAGCGCAGTTTGGCTTTCGAAAAGAAAGATCCACTGTTGATGCACTCAGAGTAATGGTAGACTACCAGGTTGATGCATTTGAGGGGGGCAAGGCAGTGACAGAATGGAATTAGTGCAACTCTTCACAAGTTAAGAGTATGGTTTGCTGACAATAATATATGCTTGAATCTAAATAAAACAGAGGTGGTTAATTTCTCTTTAAGGGAAGGACATCAGAGAATAGACGCGATCAAATTTCTGGGTGTTTATCAAGATAATAAATTATCATGGAAGAGTCTGGCAATAAAACTCTCGTCGGTTCTTTTTCTGTTGCGCAGAATTGTTCAATTGGCGCCTCCAGTAGTATGTAGAACGGCGTATATGGGACCTTTTCAATCAAAGTTGTCATATGAACTGTTATTTTGGGGTAACTCGGCTGACTGGCAGGGAGCATTTAAGTTGCAAAAATCGGCACTTAATTCGGCACAGAATTCTAGAAACCAAAAAAACCAATAGATAGTTGTAGACCTTTATTCAAAAATTTAAAAATCATGAAAATGCCTGGCCTATACATTCACCAATGTTTGCTAGAACACACTCTTTTAGATTTAGCACAGTAAATAGTAGGCACTTATATGACACCAGACATGGGCGAAATCTCTTACTTTCACAGCACCGGCTTAGTCTGACCCATAAAGGCTATATGACTAATGTCATAAAACTTTTTAATGCAATACCCGAAACCACAAAACAACTACATTTAAATAGATTTAAGCAAGTAACGAAAAACCTTTGTAACGAAAAATTTTGGAGATCTGTCCATTCTCATTGGACGAATTCTACATTCATACCTGTATATATATTAATATTATATTTTAATATATTATACTTTCATACCTGTATAACAAATGTTTCATACATACTTGTGAGCATTTCTGATGCGAACCAAAATTGTATTTTGTTTTATATTGTGAACAAAATGTAAGTTTTTTTTATTGGCTATGTTATTTAGGTAAAACTCTGATAGATTAATGTCTCCCTTTATGCACTGTATTATTGGCGTTTGACAGTCTATACTTTTTGACGATGCTAAGCTGTTGGATGTATATGAGCAAATAAAGAAGTATTATTATTATTATTATTATTTTTGGAAAGAATTCTTCAGGTGCTTCGAGGTGATGTAACCCTCGCCTCCCCTTTCTATTTAAAATGGTGAAGAATTGTGTTCTTCAAGAAAGGTGAATGTTTTTTTTTGTCCCTGTAATATATGGTTATTTCAAGTTTTTAAATTGTCATCCTATATATAACCAAACCAAAAAATATATTTAAAATATGTCAGATAGTAATAGAAATTTTGAAAAGCGTAGCGAACAATAAAAGATTAGAATTGTGCAATAATATTCATTTTTTCAGATAAAATAATTTAGGTTAGACTTATATATTAAATCATTATAAAAAATGCTTCCTAGTTCCGACTTTACAAAAAAAAATAAAATTATTATAAAGAAAATAAAACAAATAAAAATAGACTTTATTAATATTTTTAACATTTACTTTGATTGCGGCATTATTCTATTTACCAACAATAATTATTATCCGATTAACATTAGGGAATGTGTAACAAACGCGGCGGATCTAATAACTGTCAATCGTAAATCTTGATAACGGAATAATTGACACCATAATTCCTAAAAGCATTATGGTCTTTTAATAACGCGATTTAAGCTATAAGTAATTTTGTATGAGTTTAATGCCGCAATAATATAAAGGGAGTCTGTGTTAATAAAAATTTGTATTTTCTATTGTTTGTCCGTAATATTTTTTACGTTATATTATAAAAGAAGTGTATTTTGGTTAGAATATATAATTAATTTTTGATTCGGATGCCTACGTTTCGATTTATGATTAAATCGTTTTCAGGAGATTTATTAATATGCTCTCTTTATTAAAATTAAAATGTTTAATAATTTTGTTAAATTTCATTCAAGAATTTCCCATATTTACTTTTATATTTGTTTATACTATATTTTAAATATTTTTATTAGGCCAGAAATCGCCTTATTAGAGATCTTGATTAGTAAAGTCCAGTTCAGAGATCTATTAGAATCTTTGATGTGCCGCGAATAGTCTGTGTGCCGGTGTTGCTTGTATTGTCACATGGTATGCATGTTTGAATTGAAAAATCTTATGCGGAAGAGAGATGTGGAATATTCTAAGCGATATTTAATCAATCCATTAAATAAATAAATGTTTTAAACATTTTTTTTTTAATTTATACATTTCATTCATAAAATTTGACTTCATAAGCCCACGCACTATTTTGTTAGACATCTGGCCTCAGGCACAGCCACTCAAGCGTGAAAAGTTGCACAGGTCCGGCCTTAAACTTTGTTTGTATTTATTTTATTTAATTTGATTATTCGGGATTTTTGGGTTTAGTTTTATAAATATAGAAATTCAGGATAGTTGATAGCAAGACAATATTTAATTTGAAGATAAGATTTAAGTACGTAAAGTCAGTTTAACCAAAAATTTTAATTTTAAGTTTAGTTTTTAGCGCTATCAGTGCATGGGGGTGTTTATAATAAGTGATGCGAGAATAGGTGGTACAAATTATTTAAGCCCATTTATTCTTTGGATTAAGGCATTAAAGATTTACTTTTTGACACAAAAGGGTAAAATGTTTTGGTTTTGTCTCCAAATTTATATATTTCCTTTTTTTGTTACCAACAGATTTAAAAAGTATACACGAGTATTTTTTTTAATAGTCTTTTTTCTTCCAGTAAATTATGAAGGAAGTAGTCTTGCCTCTCTATAACAGAACAAGTGTGGCAATACCTGTAAAATAATTAAACTGGTTTTATAGTGTCTCTGTAAGACAAATCATTGAAAGAAAAATGGTAAAAAACTAAATTTTAAACTTGTTTAATTTATAACAAAAGGCTTTTTTGGAATGTTCATATGGAACAATAACTAGTTTAGCCACAGATCTTCAATTTCTGCATCAGATTCATCATTATCCAAATTTGTATTGAAACGGTGCCCTCCATTCAAAATAATCTGATGCAAATTACGATATTCCCCTTCATATCTTATAATTTTTTTCTTAGGCTTTCTCCACTCTTACCCTCTCACCCAATGTATACTAAAATATGGTACGACCTTTTTGTTACGCCTTCCTCTATAAGTATCTTAGAACATTAAAAGGCCTTTCAATATTCTAAGAGTTTTACTATTAACCAAAACTCTTTATTTTACTCTCGACACGTGTTTTGCTAACAATGTTAGTATCTTCAGAACAGGGGCGGATCCACGGGAGGAGAACTGGGGGAGAGTTCTTGCAATAGGTACAACGAATCGTTTAAGGCTGAACCTTTTTCACACCTATACTATTTTCTCATGGCAGTACTACTTCAAGTAACAGTTATGCTTCATTATATTTTGAATTTTTCTTTGCAATGAATCAAAATCTGGCTCAGAACTACAATGCTGAAAAAAAGATTGAATGGCTTGGCTTTTCTAAATATCAATTATGATATTTAGGTAACTTCAGAAGTGATGGAAAGATTTTATAAAATGGACAGAAATCGCTTCAATTTTAATGTATAATATTGCTGTTAATATGCATAAAATAAAACATTATTTTCCAATGACACATTATAACCAATAAATGCATTTTATTTCTTGAGCTACCCCTCTAAAATGTTACCCTCGATCCGCCCTTGCTTCTGAAGAATATTTTACCAGATTTAATCTTACTAAAGATACTTAAGGCATATTACTGTAAAAGAGTTTTATATTCAAATAAAGCATTAAGCTTCGAAGATCAGCAACTTTTTCCAGCTAATATTCTGGTCACTAAATTATTTTTTTACGCATTTGTGCATGTATACTCTCAACATTCTATTTTTCTTTTGTAATCTGCTTTATTTCTTACATGCATCCTACATTCTTTTCCTGTCTTACAAAAAGCAAGCACTAAGTGCAGAATGGAAATTCATAAAAAATTTGTGAGTATATTTTTTGTTATACGAGGCTTTTTTATTTATTTTTTTTGTTATGAATTTTTCGTAAGTGGTGGAAAATTTTGAACTTGTAACCTTTTTTCACTGCTTCTACATTAGGTTTTTCTACTATTGCACGAATCGCTTTAAAATTGTATTTGGCTCACAACACACAAGTTCTTCTCCACTACAGCATCTCGAAAAAAGCATAATTTGATATCGATATATGATTTAAAAAGCAACAAAGAAGTGAAACTCACCTCTTCTCCTTTTTTTGCTTTTCTTCTTGTTAGATCTACTTGAATAAATACTACTCTCACATGATTTTCCTATTTAAATCCTTAGGGTCAAGTGGTGTAAAAATGAGACACCGAAGATTTTGGGTAAAAATAAGACAGTCAATTTTTTGCCACTAAAAATTATTTTAATGAGACGAAAAAAGGACGTAATAAAGTCTAAATATTCTAAAACCTAAAGACACATTCATTCAAACGATAATATTAATTTATATACATGAATTATTTAATCTACCGTAATATAATACAATTTTCATGACAAAAACTTTTAAAATCGGCGCGCAAAATTTTGTTGCGTTAATCCATTGGGCGCGCTCGGTTAAGATCGCAATGTGAAGACTGATGTGTCGCGGCGCTGTGGGAACAAGCCGGATAGTCTGTTGCTAGAGCTAATAATTGAGTGTGTACTGTGTACGTGTTTTTTGCTGGGGTAATTTTGAGACGACTGTTTGGGTAAATATCAGACAAGTCATGGGGTAAAAATAAGACGTTAACCTGTATAACAATTTTAGGTATACCTACATAAAGAGCAAGCCAGAATGCCTAGGAATTACGTTCCAAAGGCAAAACCCTATACAGACGACGATCTGAAACAGGCGCTTTCCTCAGTAAAGGAAGTTGTCTATTCGGACAGCATCAAAAAAATTTCGCATTGATAAATCAAAATTATTTCGGGCTATTCACGAAAAAAATGTTTCAAAACGTGACTGAAAACAAGCGCTATCCGATGAACAAGAAAGAAAAAATTAAAATTATGGCTAAATGGGGATTCGCCTTATCCAAACAAGAAATTCAGTTAGTTGTGCAAACATATGTTAATGAAAATGTTATAAAAACCACATTTAAGGAAGGCAAACCTGGTGACTATTGGTTTCGTTCGTTCTGTAAAAGACATCGACTGAGCCAAAAGAAAATGGAACAACTAGAAAAGTGTAGGAGAACAGCTACCAGCGACCCTTTTATAATATATTCCTTCTATGATCGCCTGGGTGAAACAATCCAACAACTTGGTTTGCAAGACAAGCCTACACACATATTTAACTTGGATGAAACAAGGTTTAATATGGATCCAGGTAGAATAAAAGGAGTTTGGGCAAAAAAGTTCATAGAAGTATAGAAGGATCTGGTAAAGAAAATATTATAACCATGGCGTGCATTTCTGCTAGCGGTGTATTATTACCGCCATTAATTATATATCAAGGACAAAACCTGTGGAGCACATGGAAGGGATCAAACGATTTGGAAGGAACCTGCTATGTTGTCTCTGATAAAGGCTGGATGACAACTGCGGTCTTTAATAGTTGGTTTTCCAAATTTTGTTCAATGGTTTCCGAAAGGCCGCTGTTACTTATAATGGATGGTCACGTCTCACATCTGGATAGGGGAACCATTGAACTTGCCATACAAAATAATATCACATTGTTTAAATTACCACCTCATGCTACAGATATTTTGCAACCGTTAGATAAGTGTTGCTTTGGACCTCTGAAGCTAAAATGGAACCAAAAGCTTACAGAGTGGCAGAGATTAAATCAGAGACCTCTCACCAAAAGCGAATTTGCTGATTAAATCTGCGAGTTATGGAATGAAGGTATTACAGAGGTTATAATAAAAAAGTAATTTGAATCGACTGGCATATATCCTTGCTCTAGGTAAAAATATCCAGTCGACCGTCTTAAAAAAATTAAATTGCAAAAATACAATGAAAGTGTTCAAAACCCCAATCCATTAGACGTGTTTGAATCAAACCAAGAAAAGGAAAATCATGAGGTTGTAGCAAACAATGCAAACAATAGCGAACAAAAAATAATTGAAAAAGAAACAACAAACGAGACTAATGACACTAAAACATTTCAAGATAATAATTTTGAGCCACAACCGTCTTCGTCCACTTCATTCGAGAATATTTTGCTAAATAAGATAAACAAAACAAATCCTGAAATAAAGCGAAGGAGAAAAGTTAATTCCAGTTGTGCTGTTTTAGCTAGCGCCGAATATTTAGATAGTATTAGGGAAAAAGAAATGTCACAAAAGAAGAAAAAAGAACCAAAGAAAAAAGTGACAAAAGTGGCCGAGTCCTCTTCAGATGATGAAAGTGTAACTTACCAAGAAGAAAGCGACATTGAAAATATGACATTAGACGAACTCATAGAAGAGGAAGAAAAAAATTATGCAGCCGTGGAATTTAATACAAATAGTGACATAAATATTGGCGACTATGTTTTGATAAAGTTTTCTACTAAAAAAAATAATGCATTACGTTGCGCTAGTAGAATTTATTGGGGATGACGAATTTTCTGTGTCTTATTTGCGTCGAAAGGGGAAAGAATTCATATTTCCTGAAATACCTAAAAAATATGAAGTACCAAAGGATGACGTAGTAATGAAACTACCTCCTCCAATAACCCAGGGAGGTACTGCTAGAGTTTCACAGAAATTTGTGTTTTCTATCGCTATAAATAAGTATAATGTTAACTAAATTGTTTAACTATAACTACATGCAGAGTATTTGAAGTTTTTTTATTTATTTAGGTAATATTTTTGATGTACCTATCTAGAATTTATTTTCTGTTTTTTATTTTATTTTTAAACTGCGACTTGAGTTTGATTGAACTGTTTTTACATATTTATGTATTTCTTAATAAAGGTTTTGCGTATGGGGTAAAAATGACCCAAAAAAATGGTTTTTTTTTTTCAAAAAATTATTTTTGAGTTTTTATTGCATTTTTTAAATAAATCTGAGAAAAATCGTACAAAATGCTGTTACATTTTTCAACCAGAGTATCTCATAATTGCCCCATACCACGGACAACATCTTAAATGCCTGAAATTGCCATGTATCATTTTTACCCACCCCCTGTCTCATTTTTGCCCAAAATGGCAGATAAATATGAGACAGGAGTTTTATTTTTTTTCTTAACACCCATAACGATTTCCTTGAATTTATCATTTCTATGTTATTCAGCATCGAAATCTACATAGTATCATCATTTTTTGAACATTTATTTTTAAAAGGAAATGGTTTAAAAATTAAAAGTTTTGTAAAATGTCTGATTTTTACACCACTTGACCCTACAATTATTTGTATATCTCTCAAAAAATAAAAAAAAATAATTCCATAAATTAGTTTTGAAATATGTTCTCGCCATTTTTAAAGACCATATATATCATGATTTTATTTTATATGATATAACAAATAGGATTTATATTTAAAATAACAATGTTGGTATGCATTAGATCAAACAAAATAAAACTTCGTTTCAAGTTTCAATAATCGCATTTAATATTTTTTAAACACCCTGTAGATCCTAAGGATAGAGGACATATAAAAGTTGCGAGAATAACTATTCTAGGACTCCTGATCTAATAAAAACAAACTTCTTACCCTTGTTGCCTTCTTAAAATAAAAACTTGCCTGTTCTGAGAAACATCGGACTTTCAGAGAAAAGAAAAATTATAGAGCTTGTTATCGACAAAAAGTGTTATGGCACATAAAGGTAATTTATTATTACTTTAAAAGGAAACATACTTCCGCATTCAATAAAAGGGTGCGTCTATTATTTGCGAGAAAATTTTGGAGCCAAAAGGAAAATGGCCCGACGGAATGCCGGGTGGCTCGAAATAAGGGCAAATTCAGCCTTTAATCGTATGTTTTTTATGTTGTATTTTTTGGAAACCTCTAGAAATTTTTAATGTTATGGCCTAGAACCCTTTGTTCACTGTAATTCTCTGTGTTCACTTAAAAGTATACTTAATAAAAATATATGGGGTTAATGATATTAACGTAAACGAGGTATAATTAACGTATGTGGCCATAAAGCTAAGAAAAAAATCCTGATTTAATTAAAATAGGAAAGCTTAAGGCTTGATTTATGAATAGCATGAAGCTGAAAGATATAATAAATAAATAAAAATATATTTACATTAGTTAGGTATAATTATTTTAGGCTAATGGCTTTAAGTTTTTATAAAATTTATTTTCTTAATTACTTTCATTATAATTTAACTTTAAAATCCGTTTTTAAGTTTTTTACTTTAAGTGCTAATCGATCAGATTTGACAGAAATTCATCAATTAGTTTTAAAATTACTGAACTATATAAAAATGAAAATAATGTCTGCTTTCATAAATTTTTCGAGTTTCTATGAAAATTCTTAAGCCTAAAACTAAAAATTATAATTAAAATATATTAATTTCGTCTTGTAATAAATCAGTTAAGAATCATTTAAGCAATTATTATATGTTACAACTTTAATTGCAATATTATTTCTTTAACATAGGTTGTTTAAAAAATTAGTATTTTACTCAATACAATCAATGCTATCTAATTTAATTTCTCAATATATAAGATTTGAAATGTCAGCTAAATTAATGCTTAATTTTTTGTAAATGCTAATTTTCTCATATATTCAACTGTTTTCTGCCACAGGTTTAATGGAAAATTACCCTAATGTTTATTTTAAATAAGATACCCGGTGTAGAAAAATATATTTTAAAAGTTATGACACCTATAGCAAATTAGGATTTCATTATTAAATACATCGGATATTGTATTTAAAATTAGAAAATTAATTTCACATTAAACCAAAAGTGGCAGAAAAGAGGTGAATAGGTCAAACAATGGACTTTTATTAAAACACCAAAATGTATTTGTCGTTTTCAAAAAGCAATGATGTTAAAGAGTTTTCCCGTTATTTTTGGCCACCCGGCTTCCAATTATTTCTAACTCGAGAAGTTTCTAATAATATCTAACTTTAGACTGAACTTACCAAAATAACTTAAAAACTCGTCAGAAAGCAAAAGAAAAATAATAGTTCCGTGCTACGGCATTCAGCGTAAAACTCTTAATCTAAAAGACACCAGTAAGATGGGAAACTTCTCGTCGCGCCGAACGCTTGAATACTGTTTAAAAAACTTTCGAGTTTCCGTGAAAGTTTCCAACAAATTCGGGATTCCAACGCAAGCGCGTCGGTTTGCATAAAGGAAGTTGGGAAGTTGTATGGTCAGCTTAGCGAGTTTGCTCAGCGTTAGGTCGGTAGATTTTTGATTTTCTAAGGGATATTTTTTTTCACTACATTTAGTAAAAATTGTAGATTTATGTAATTAAATATTCAATTTAAACCTATACTTAGAATTTGTTATATGGATAATACTAGGGTGCTTTTTTGAAAAATCAGAATAACGCCACAACGCAATTGGTTATACAGGGGGTCCTATTTGCTATGTGTGACTATTGCTATTTCCGAAACTATAGGAGATACGAGGGCGGTTGAATTAGAAAAAAATTGCCTATTTTGATGTTTATTCTAAATCCTTGTACAGCTTTGCAAAATCTTTATTAGTTCGTCAATTACAGGGTGATTAATAAAAACGCCAAATTTTATCTTAATTATTATTTCCAAAACTATTGGTTTTAGAAACTTACTTTTAATTACAGAGTTTTTCACATTTAATTTTTTTTTTATGACGTTTGGTATCTTGGCAACGGTTATCAATTTCTTTTTTTTGAATACGGACCTGCATTCTTATCACTTATTTCGAAAGTATTTCTTATTCCCTTTAAAATAATGTATCTCATTCATACGTTTCCCAACGTCTTAGCGTATTAATAACCATCATCAGGAATTTTTCCTTAATGCGGATCTGACTTTTTTAATCACTAAAAACTTAAATTTACTTACTTTAAATGTTTATTCTTTTCCTCATGATTTAAAATTTAATTGATTAAAATCATTTGGATGATATGCCTCTTGATATAATAAAAAACTTTAAATGTTTTTTTCAACATAACGGTGCACCTGCACATCGAGATCGGCATTGTACAAGCACATCGTTGGATTTGTAATAACGGTCCTATAAATTGGCCCGCAAGATCGCCTGATATAACACCCATCGATTTTTCCATATGGGGTTTTATTAAGGACCAGGTTTATCAAACTAAACATTAAAATTTAGAGGACCTAAGCTTAAAAATAAGAGAAGCTGCAATAAAATTTCTCAGCAAATGTGAACGAACATTCAAAGAAAAATTGTAACCAATTTGCGAAAATACTTACAAAATAATGGTGGTCATTTCAGCCATTCAGAATAATAACAATTTATTTCATAATTAGATACATATTATTTAATAGCCTTATTTATTTGAAATAAGTTCTAGATTTATTTTTGTTCTATTTGTATTATAAAGTTAGTCAGATCACTGTAGCAATATTTATTTTTTTAAATACCTTCTTTTAATATTGATATTTAACATTAAGTACCAACAATTTTATTCAGCAAATAATTATTGAATAAATAAATTGATGACAGCTAAATAGATTGTACACTCTTTAAAGGTTATTTAAAAAAACCAAGTCATTATGTGGCTATAATGGGAGTATTAATAATATTACTACTTTTATATTATTTTAGCGTTTATAAATATTTTCAAATAACAACCAAAAATAATTTTTTTACTATATTAATAGGTACCTACAGTGGTGGCCAAAAGTATGGAAACTTTTTTAATTTGTATTTTTGTTTAAGAAACCTGGAACTATAATAAAGTTACTCATATTGTGATAAAGTATATAAATATAATATATTACCTAACTTAACATATTAATTTGAAATTAAACATATTTTAAAAAGAAAATGAAATAAAATTAATATTTTCTTGGCCAAAAGTTTGGAAACTGAAGAAAGTTATTTATATAAATTACATCTAAATCAAAATCTGCTAATATTTTGTGGTATATCCCTCCGAATTTATTACTTCTCTACATCTTCGTGGCATAGAATCGACAAGTCTTGCACAGTCTTCACTGGAAATGGCAGCCCACTCAGTTTGCAGTATTTCCCACAGTTGAGCCTTGTTTGAAATCGGATGGTTTCGAATCTTCCTGTCCAAATGATCCCATAAATTCTCTATGGGATTCAGATCTGGGGACTGTGAAGGCCAATCCATTAAAGCAATGTTATGTTCATTTAACCAGTTTTTCAAAAATTGGGACTTGTGTTAAGGGTCGTTGTCGCTGAAACAACCATCTCAATGGCATTTCCTCCTCAGCATAAGGCAACATGTTGTTCTCCAATATGTCTTTGTCTAGAAAACGGTCCATTATATCATCAATTTTAACCAGGGGGCCAACACCTGATCGGGAGAAACAACCCCACACCATTACGCTTCCACCACCATGTTTTACCGTAGGCATTTGGTATTTGTGGCTGTACCTGTACCTGGTTGCCGGACATAACGTCTCCCGTCACTCCCAAATAATTGGAACTTACTTTCGTCACTAAACAATACAGTATTCCAATTTTGGTGAGACCAGGTAAGATGATCTCATGCAAATTCCAAGCGATCCTTTCTATTTTTCTTTGATATTAGTGGTTTCTTTACAGCAACTCTTCCAAAAAGCCCCACTTCATTTAGCCTTCTTCTCATCGTGCGAGCAGACACAGAAATCCCAATTTCACTCATTTCTCCAGAAATATCTATAGAAGTTTTCTTTGGGTCGTTCATCGATATTCTTTTCATTACCTTCATAGCCCTTTTGGACAACTTTCTTGGTCTTCCTTGCTTGTGGGGGGCTACCAAAACATTTCCTCTCTCTTCAAATTTTTTAATTATTTTTGAAACAATGCCTTTTAAAATGTTTAAATTTTTACTTATTTCAATTTGTTTATAACCCTTCTGGTATAGTTAAAATATTTTACTTTTTAAATCACTAGATAAGTATTTACACTTAGGCATGATGCCTGTCTTCCTTCAAACAAAATCGTACCGTTAAACAGCTTGTAGTAAACAATTATTATGATTTTATTAAAGGTTTCCATACATTTGGCCACAAATAACTCCTCTTTCATCAAAACTAATAAACAACATTCTTTTGCTTTATCTCCATTGGAATTTCTTTATTTGCTGATAAGCTGTTTATTTATATTTTTGAGAGTTTTCGCATTGCGATATTTTTTGCTTTTTTTGAAAAAGTTTCCATACTTTTGGCCACCACTGTAATTAATTTACAATTAAGAAAAAATCAGGCCCGCAATAAGGAAAAAGTCCTGATGATGGTTATTAATACGTCGAAACGTTGTGAATTGTATGAATGAGATACATTATTTTAAAGGGAATTAGACTAAGCATGAGAATTGATAACTTTTTTCTAATTTAATCGCCCTTGTATTTCCTATAGTTTCAGAAATAGCAATAGTCACACATAGCAAATAGGACACCCTGTAGATCATTATGTATTTTAATATATGTATATATAACGTATATTAATATATATTTATTTACAAATGTTATTGTTTAATAAATTAGTTGTGTTTTTGAAAAAGTGTTTTTAATTCAAGATACTAAAGTCTAAACCCATTTTTGACAAAGAATTTGCGGTCTTCTATTATTAATTATAGGATTTATAGAGAAAGTTTTAAAAGGCACTAAACCGCTAATAGAACCGCTTCTAGTAATACTTCTCGCCATATTGAGCCTTAAATATCCTATAAATTGAAATTTTTATAAATTATCTGATCTTAAAAGAACCCATTTTTTGATACTGAAAATTCTGACATCAAAAAATTTTGTAATATGATTTACGAAAAAACTACTTAGAATCGCGTTATTCTACAGGGTGTCCCGGTTCATGTGGGAAATCTCTCGGATCCAGTTAGAACATCGAAAAATAATACAATCGTACAATCTTTTTGCTTCCAATGCATTGCAAGACGCCAGACCATACACAAGATGCATATCTGCATACTCAATAAAAGTAAACTCCATATTTTGACGTAATTTAAATTAAAAGTTACCAAAAAATATTATCAAATAAAGGATGAATATGTTGACAAAGATTAGGTTTAGATGATAGTTATTTGCTAAATTTGGAATATAGCAACGTTTGTAACAATAATGCGTTCAAAAATGCAAAAATTCCGATAAATAAGTCAGGTACAATACAATTGGTTTACATTATTTTTTTTGTTTTTTTTTAATGTTTAGTTTTTATCTAAAGAATAACAAAAAAGAAATAAACATATAATAAATAAGAAATATTTTGTAAAAGTATTTTTTAGGACACCACTGTATTTTTAGGAACATGTATTATTTTAACTTAAATGACTTACATCGAAATTTCTCTGTTCTTTAAATAACTAGCGTACTTATCTCATTTAAAAAAAAATAAAAAAAAACATCGGCTCGTTTATTTTTTTTTCTCCAAAACGGTTCATTTTATCAATAATGAACAAGAGTACCTTTTTTTAGCCTAGGGTTCAAGGTATCCAAATTTATTTTTTTTAGACTTTAACATACAGGGTGTTAAAAATATACGCATTAAAGTGTACAACCTAGTCCGCCTCTGATAAAGTAAACAAGGTAAATGTATTTTAAGGATGTCATTTTAAGAGGTCCCTAATAGTGTTCATCACCTAAAATTTTTATTAAATTCTACCGGGTAGTTTAAAAGTAATTTATGAAAAACCAATTTCCAGCAGCGTCCTTTAGGAGGCTGTATCTTCGTAAAGAAGGCTTGTAGGAATTTTTTTATAGGAACGTTCGGTATTATTTTTCGATGTTCTACCTGGATCCGAGAGATTTCCCACATGAACCGGGACACCCTGTATAATCAAGTATTTAAAACAAGATACGATGGCAGAACTTCGGGAGGCAATTACTTTAGTCTTTAAAATAAGTAAAGAAGACCAATGATTCTTTTTTACCTTTAAACATCACGATCAAACTCTTAAATATTTAGAAAATGCTTTTATAAAACATACCTGTTTGCTAGGTATCTAGTTCTTCGTTAGTAATATCTTATTCATGGCAAACTATTAAATTATGCATCTAATTTTAAAAAATCGTCATTTATTTGCGTATTTATGAAAAAAAGTGCATACTATTACATACTTTTGAAACGGTAACAAAAGGCATTTTTTTAGTCTAGAAATCTACAGGGTGCTATATTTAAAAAAAATTAAAGTTTGGTTTGTAATCCAAAAGAAGTAAATATTCAACACAAATTATCTACACCACTCTATTCTACTAGAAAAAACCTATAAAAGATGACGGAGTTACGAGGAAAGATCCCAAAATGAAACGGTTTCCAAAGTGCCCTGTATTTTAAAAAAAGATTTTAATGTTTTGTATATAGTCGGTTAATATTTTGGAAATTTGGAAGGAAGGACCTACAAAAGAGAGAAAAACATAAGTATTATTTAATTAATTATTGTTTAAAGAGTTAATATTTATTTCAGGGTATGAGAATAGAACTTTACTTCTAGAACTATATTTTGAGATTATGTTGTCAAAAACCTTTGGATTATAGATTATAGTCATAATTTACTGCTATTTGTTTGATACTCTTGATTTCTCCATTATAGTTAAGAGGATTGAAATGGGTGTTGAGAGCTCTGTATACTATACATAACAATTAAGTGCTGACATTTTATGGGAATAAGGATGATTCGAATTTGATGGAATAAAATGGTCAGTTTAAGTCCAGAAATTCAAGAACATTTAAGTCAAGAAAATTAATTCAATTATTAGCTTCTATTTCGATATTGAATTTAATATTTGGGTGTAAGTTGTTAAAGAGATCTAAATTAATATTTGATTGGAAATTTTCAGTAATTTTTCTATTTCGGATAATAGTCAAATTATTCACAAATTCATCACCTACAGCAGTAATACGAATAACACAATATATAAAAACTTTTTATCATTGTATTTTAAAACCTCTGGCCTTAAGATCTTTATTAATTCTGCAACTGATATGATTAATTTCATACTAATGTCCCTTTATAATTTCGCTTCTTTTACTAATTACGTCACAAATATTTAAAGCAGAAAACTCCTGGGAGTTTAAATTACTACAGACAGCTTCGAAATTTCACTAAACATGCATAAGTAGAGAGAAAACGGCATATTTCAAACAATTTTCCTTAAAAGGAGGTAAAGATTTTTGGAATACCGCTAAAAAACTTAATTTTACAAAAACTAAAAACAATCCTTTACCAGAAACACAAAATAATGCAGTAGACCTAAACTCATTTTTTTCTAACTCCGTGGCTTTTACAAAATCAACCTCAAATGAAAAAATTGACTTCTACAAAAATAATAAACTAAATGTTAATCAGGAAGAGTTTTATATCAATTTAATTCATGAGGAAAAAACTGCGAATATTATAAAAAACATTGGAAGTAATGCAATGGGAGTTGATGAAATTTGTATTAAAGATTTAAATATATGTCTTCCTTATTGTTTAGAGGCTTTAGTTAATATTATTAATAGTTGTATTTTGCAGAAAATTTATCCTAGTGAATGGAAACAAGCTATTCTTATTCCTTTACCTAAAATTTTCTCCCCTGAAGAATTTAAAGACATAAGACCAATAATCATTTTACCAGTTATATCAAAAATATTAGAACGTCACATTTATAATGAACTCTCTAAATATTTATATAATTTTAAAATAATTCCTGATTGTCAAAGAAGACAAAAAACAGATAACTTGCTTAACCCTACTTGATTTTAGTAAAACATTCGACACCATTGAGCATAAATTACTATTAGCTAAATTACACTATTTTGGGTTGTCAACAAATGCCATTAAATTTTTCCAATCTTATCTTGAGGATCGGTCTCACTGCGTTCGGGTAATCAAAAAGTCAAATTATGAGTTTTCCAACTTCTTGCCTCTTACCATGGGTGTTCCACAAGGATCCAGCTATTAGGACCGCTGTTTTCTCTCTATATGGCTGATATGGAAAAGTGTCTTCAAAATTCAAAACTCCAACAGTATGCTGACGATTCCCAGGTATATATTGCTTTTGATACTCCAGGTCTGCATGAGGCGCAAAATAAAATAAATACTGATCTACAAAGCTTGGCCGTGTTTACTGAGAATCATAACTTAAAACTTAACGCATCAAAATCGTATGTAATGTTTGTAACACATAACAAGAGTCAGCTGCGAAAGGTTTCAAACAGATTTAAAGTAGTTGTTAATAGCGAGTCTGTTCCAGTTGTAACTGAAAAACGTAATTTAGGTGTAGTTATTGATTCAAATCTTAACTTTACTTCCCATATTAAAGTCAAACTTCAAGCCGCCTACATCAGATTAAAGGGCCTTTATCAGTATAAGAAAATGTTGCCTTCAAAAATAAAATATTGGCTGTGTGATATACTAGTTCTTTCATTACTTGACTATGGGGATATTGTATATGGCGATTCTTTAACTAAATACTTATCGAACAAAATACAAAAACTTCAGAAGAGTTGCATGGGATATTCATTTAATATTGCCTCTCTAGAAACCGCATAACTCCATATTTAAATTCTAATTTAATTCTGAATATGAGCAATAGAAGGAAAGTCCATATGTTTAATTTAATTTATAAAATAATGAAAACCGGACAGCCTGCAAATTTAAGAAATTTATTTTTTAATCAAGATATTCCTTATAATACAAGAAATCCCCATTTGCTTAAAATTCCTTTACATAGAACAGCAACCTTTAAAAAATCTTTTTTATATATGGGCATTCGGATGTGGAATGAACTAGCTATTTATATAAAGGAATGTTCGCCTAAAAAATTTATTATAAACTTAAAAAAATATCTCTTAAACACGCAAATTATGGTAACCTAATGTGACCGTATTTTATAAAATGGTATTTTTGTTTTTAATAATTCTGCACACCTGATCTTGCTAATTGTAAATATTTACATTAAAATTGAATTCTCACTCGCCTGTTATCTACTCTCCGTGCTCGCCCCTATACCGTTCTCGCTCGTCTTTGGATTCTTTTTTTTTCTTCTTTTTTTGTTTTTCTTTTTGCCCAGCTTCATAGCCACTCGCTAGTTCATTGTAAAATGCACATATTGTCCCTTTTGATTTTGGTATGGACCTTATTGTAAATACATAATATTACGTTTTTTAGAAAATAGTTTATTTAGGAACACGGGTTGTACAGCACATGTACAAGTAATCTATGTACTTGCATGTGTATTTTTTATAAAAATCGCGTTGCACTCCGATTACCAAACAAATTGTTGTAATTTTGAATTATTTGTATATTCATGGAATTTTGGTTACTACCATTTTTTTGTCTAATGAAAGTAAACATTGCTAGCTATACATTTACATCTTATTGTTCAGTGGTATGTTCATTATGTCACCTTATGTATTCTGTAAAGAATAAGTTAAAATTTCAATTTGAATAATTTTATTGGTTTTAAATTATTGACGTCTTTTTCAGTCATAGTCCTGATAATGGGGTACGGTTAGGAACTTAATAAATATATCTGAACTGCTAATGCATATGGCCACGATACCCAAAAATGACCACTGCCTGGTGGCCGCCATTTTTATAGTGATTGTGTCCTTTTGATGTTGGTCACTCTGAATATTTTTAGTGTTGCCAACAAAAAATATATTAATAACGGTAGTGAAGTTGACAACGCTGTCGTTTGACGTGTGAGTATAGTGGATTGCCTAGTTTTTAGCGATTTGTAAATAACGCTTGGGTATATCGTCTGCAACAGCCGATATAGCTTCCTCCTTATTTAATACGTGGATAATGTATTTACCATCCTTATTTAAACGTATTTGGTTCACTGTTTCTCAAAACCAAATTATTGTGAATTGTCTGTGTTTATGATAGAATAATATATAGAGTTTATTTTTACTATATAAACCCTTGCAAATTATAGACCTTTATAAAATCATCTATAGTTTGATTTTTATAAATATATTAAGATTCAAAATTATCAGAATAATAAAACAAATATTTTAAAGTGCATGCATCTATCCCAAGTCAATTGAAACTTTGTCTCATTTTAGGTGAGGATGACTTTTTTTCATAAATTTTAACGAAATTCTGAAAGAAGTAGAAGAAAAATCACAGTTCTAACGCAAGTATCTTAAATTCTTAACTTTTTTGTATTTGTAAACATAACCTCTCGAAAACTTTAATTATTTTGTTTCCCTACAATTGGCACAACTGAAATTTGTCAGAGTGGCCAACATCGAAAGGACACGATCACGCAAAATGGCGGCCCCCTAGTAGCGGTCATTTACTTTTCATTGAATTGGCAGTCCAGGTATTTTTATGTATATTAAGTTCGTGGGTACGGCTAAAAACGATAGGCAGATATTAATATATTTCTTACGCTGTATATGTTTTATTATTTACATGACTTTTTCAAGATTTTGCTGTAATCTGTCCTATTCTCTCTTTTTTTTTACATTTTTGTATTGGCTTCTTTATTGCATCATGCCATTTAAATCTTTTTTAATTATACTGTGTATTCTCTCGGTAATGCACGAGAACATAAAATGCTTAATTTTATGTTTTTTTTTACATACAAATATCGTAAATTCACAAGTTTGCCAATAACCTTTTTTGCCCAGTATCGATGTTTTCCCTGTCGACAAGAGATTGATGTATATTTTATTGCGTGGTTCGATTTGGATAAAACATTGAGACCCTTGAGGCTCTGGAATCCGAAATTCCCGACCGACAAGAAACTTTATATCAAACTGCGGGATTGCTAAAATGATGCCTCCGCTTTTTGCTACCTCCCCATAACCTGTTATTTAGGCGAAAAAATACTCTATACAGAATCGTTAATATTTTAAAATAAATATTTTATTTTGAGACTACGGCCAGATCTTAATTTTACGCCAGCGTAAACTATAAATCTGTGATGGAAATTCCGATATATCAGCAAGAAATGGAGATGCGTCTGATTAGCTGTCAGATGAGACAGGACTTAAAATTCATTAAAGGAATATTTCTGGCATTTCCCAGTGCGGATTTAAGCTAGAAAATCTATCGCATATTACCAGACTTTCCGTTAGATTCGATGTACCAGACTGATGTGGATAATTGGAATGGGAACGAAAAATAGTTGACGGGTATGTATACTGCAATTAGTAATAGACTAATGGAAGAGATATAATAAAAGTATTGAATAGTTTAATAGTAAATATCTAAAAAGCAGTAAATATCTAAATACCCGTTAATAAATAAAGACCTATTGGATACAAAAATAGAAGGTATTCGATAAAATAGAAGTGAGTCGCTGGCAAAAGTTTCATTACATCTGTGTGCGTAACAAACTAGCGTATATTTTTTTAAATTTTCTTTATGCTTCCATCCTGAATCTGAATTAATGCTAATAACACTGCATAGCTAGAAAGACACAACTTTTTTTAAAATTCATGGTTTTTTCATGGTATACACATTATACAATCGTGTTTTACGGGAAAAGCCCCATCAAAATCATTTTTTACTTTTTCAATATGTTAAATAATAACGCAGATACAAGAGGAGTCTTAAAATCACGCTGTAGATTATAAACTAAGACCTTCCTGCGAAAAGATGGCAAAATTTAAAGAGATTAAACATAGGGTAATCCTTTCCAACATTAAATTTCCTATTTATTTATATTGACACTAGAGGCGTTACCTCAGCATTTACTTTTTTGCCAATTTGTTGGACTCAAAATCAACATTTCTCAGATCTCGAGAACTTTGAGATCATACTACATTAAAATTTGTATCCAGCACAAAAAATCTTGGCTTAACTATCAACGAAAATCTTAGATTTAGTGCACACGTTCAGACTATAACAAGAAAAAGCTTTTGTGCGCTGAAATGCACTCGTTGGAAAAGTTTATGCGACACACTAGTACTCTCACATTTTAACTATGGTGACTTTATATACGGTCCATGTCTTACAGCTGCTCTGAACGCATGCTGTCGATTGATATATGAAATCAGGAAGCATTACCATATTACTCATAAAATTGTAGAATCTTATGGCTCAATATGCAAAAACCGTAGAAAACTACATCTTTCAAATTTTGTGCATAAGCTTCTCAATACAACTAACACCTCGAATACTCTTAACAATAAATTTCTGCCAAGGACAAGCATTCATGGTCACCATATTAGAAAGAAAAACAAATTCTCCATCCCGTTACATAAAACATCTATGTATAAAAGATGCTTTTCATATAATATTATACCTGATAATTTTAAAATATTTAATATTAATAAATTTAATAATACAAAATGCATTTCTTTTTATTTAATCAACAAACTCACCATGAATAAGAAATGATTTCTTTATCTTTTCTTTTTTTATTAAAGACAAAAAGACACTTAAACTGAGCATGTTGAGGTAATTCTTAATGCAAAACATGAGAAAATAACCAAGAAAAGCATATCTGACTTGTGTAATAAACCAACCTTATAATATATTTGAAAAATTTATAAAATAATATTGGCATTGTATGCTAAGCTGGACTAGGTTTTAAAATTATTTCACAATATAACCGTTGATTGAATATTCGGCACTACATATCCAGGGTCGTTTTAAGAAGTTATTAGAATTACACCCTGATTTTCCTAAAGAAGTAATGAGTTTGTCTACTCAGTTAAATTCCATTACTGATAGGTTAGAAATGGCTAAGCGAACTTTGACAACGAGCGTAGAGGAAATTTTGCAGGTGCCGATTGCTATTGAGGCTTCCCCTGGAAAGTAACTCCCTTCTGGATCATCCTCTTCCTGTTTCTCAATCTCAGACAGAAGTCTCACAGCATCTTTCATCCAATGTGATTTCTTCGACGGCATCTGTAAATCCAGGTACCTCCTGTTCTTTTCGGCTTGCTTCAATTCAGTTCACTCAAACAGCATCAACTTTTTGTGACCACACATCGACACATTTAGTTCAGTCACTTCATACCATTCCTTCTACGAACCTTATTTCACAGGATCCAGTTAACCCAATAACGTGTTCTTATTACTCGCCATCGAGGAACTATTCCTTTCCTCCACAGTCCAATTCCACCTTGAGATGGAATGTACCCGTGTTCACTTCTGCTAATGCTAATGATGTCACAATTCCGTTAGATTCCGATGATCTGGCTAAGAGTTTTTCAACAATTTCAAAATGGCATTTGCACTTTGATGGTTCTGGTAGTGTTACCAATTTTATTAAGCGTGTGCATTGTGCAGTAATTTTATTTTCGGACACAGCCTTGTCTTGGTATAGATCTATAGGCGGTAATATCAGGTCATGAGAAGAATTGAAATGTAAACTTAGGTCTGCCTGTTTATCGTCAGAATATGAAGAAGATATTTGATGTGGTTTAAGGAATAGGACACAAGGTCCAGTGGAGAAGTCGGTAATCTTTATTGCACAAATGCGAAAATTCATTCGAAAGTTACGTGAACCTCCATCCCAGGAAATGCATCTTCGCATTATACGCCGAAATTTATTCCCCTCATTGCAACTTGCACTTCACAATTTTACCAACATCACAGAGCTGGAACTTGCAGCACAAGAGATTGAGAACATCAAATTGCGAACTCAACGCATGCAACCTTCTCCAGTAAGCCCTAATAATGTCGCCGATCCTGAGTTGATATATCAGCGACCAAGAAATCCTCGTGTATATACAATGAATTCTTCACCGCACCTTTAGAATTCTCGTGGTCCGGTGGTTTGTTGGATTTATCGTCGCCATTGACTGGCTATTTGAGTAACACTTGTCCACAACCCTTTCGTCGACACTGTTTCCGTTGCGGTCGGGAAAATGTGACTACCATGTCCAAATTGTACTAGGTCGGAAAACCCAAGAGCGAACTGTTAGTTAGTCGAGAGATCAGTTCGATTTCTAAGGTCTCGACTAGTAACCCCAGCTCCCCTATTCTAGATTACGTCTTCGCACAGTGCAATGGCGATGATCGTCCTCATCTCGAAGTCTCGATATTTGGTAAGAAATTTATTGGCTAATTGGATTCTGGAGCGAATGTTACTGTTATTGATTTAAGCATATGGAATATATTACAACGTTCAGATATACAATTGTTATCATCACCTTTTTCTCAGTGCAATTTTGGAAATCATAGTTCTAGTTAAGTGATTGGCGCAATTAACTTAACTATTGTTTTGTATAATTGGATAAGGTAGCGGTTTGCAATGTTTTGGTAGTAGAGAAATTGAGTTGTTCTTTGATATTGGGTACCGATTTTTGGAAAACTCTTGGTGTCGTTCCTGATTTGCAAAATGGTTGTTGGTATTTTGGTGAGCCATCTCAGGAAATCTGTATCACTGAAGCCATTATTCCCCAGGAAACGTTAACCCCAGAACAGCGATCCGCCTTGGATAAATTGACTTCAAAGTACTTTGCTTTAATGGGTGGTAAGCTTCGTCGAACAGATTAAGTGAAGCATTAGATTAATATTGGTAATGCCCAACCCATTCGTTTACGCCTATTATTTAATCAACGTTATAACTATCTACTTTTTAAAGAAAATCTCTACCTGCAGATAAAGCTTTTATATAAGGGTCTTTTGTATCCCACAGTTTGTCGTTGTGTCTAATCATTCTTTAAGTAACTTTCTTTTTCTACAATGTGTGCGTACATTTACTCTAGAGAGATTAGGTAGGTTAAGTAAGAGTAGCCACACGGCTAGACTTCGCCTCCCTTACATCCCTATAGAAATGTATGTATGTTACTCATAACGGTTAATTATTTGTTAAATAAAAGACGTTTATTATTATTATTATTATTATTATTATTATTATTCTGTTTTAACTCGCTGATAGCGGTGTTGTCAGTTTCATCGGCCTGAAGGCAAGAGGAATTTTGCTATGGTAGATTTAGGAACTTTCGAACAATGTTGCATGTATTCAGTATAACAGATTTCTGTATAGTGACAATCGTCCACGAGAAAAAACCCAATGCGTTAAGGTTTTTGGACAGTGTTAAAGGGACAATTCCAGTGGATGAAATAACTAGAGGGAGTATATATACATTATCTTGCCTCCATTGTTGTTTTATCTCGTGAGCTAGATCTGCGTATTTAGCAAGTTTAGTGTGTGTCGTTTCTAGGACATTATTGGTATTTGGCACTGCTATATCAATTAGACAGGTTTTCTTTTGGGCTTTGTTTATTAAGATTGTATCTGGTCTGTTTGAAGTCAGCATCCTATCGGTCAAAACAGTTCTGTCCCAGTAGAGGCGAAAGTCGTCATTGTCAAGTACAGTTTCTGGTTTGTACTGGCAATAGGGGCAATTTTCGCCAATTAGATGATAAAGTTTTGCCAGTTCTTGATCAATAATTTTTGCCACACAGTTATGTCGGTGCAGATATTCAGCAGCTGACAGAGATGTGCATCCTGATATTATAGGTTGAATTGTCTCCGGTACGCGCAGGCATTTTCTATATCGATCGTCGATTACTTTATCATCTTTAGTAATGTACTTAAGGTAATTTCTTGTGGCAATCACTTGGTCTTGTATAGCCATCATAAAGCCTTCAGTTTCAGGAAATAGATCTCCACAAGTCAACCAGTAGTTCGACGTTTCATAATCGACATGTTCGGCATTAAGTTCGTTAGGATGCTTTCCGTGTATTGCCTTCTGCTTCCATGTGTTAACTTTAATGGCTGTGTGCTCTGATCTTGTTAGAGTAATGTGTTCTTCTATCTCTGTACGGAGATTCAAGGGTGTGTATCCGTTATCCTCTAGCACCACTACTCTATGAAGAGAAGACGTTTCCCTCATAGTGAGGAAGTATTTCTGAACATCTGCTACTTGTTTTTTAAAGAAAAAAGAAATATCAGTTAGTCCTCTACCACCCTTGGATCTGGGAAGACTAAGTCTTTCGATGGCTGACTGAGGGTGGTGTGCTCGAAACATCGTGAGGGTTGTTCTGGTCTTCCTCTCAATCTCCTCTATATCAGTCTTTGCCCACCTAATGACTCCAAAAGAATACGTTAGGACGGGGATAGCGTAGGTATTAACCGCTTTAATCGTGTTCTTACCATTCAGTTTAGTTTTTAAAATTTGCTTAAGAGGATTGATATATTCTTTTTGGAGGTTCTGCTTCATTTTCTTGTGCTCTGTATGGGCTGACTGATGTACGCCCAAGTACTTATAAGTTTCGCCTTCTTCCATAGCCGAATGAGACTACCATCTTGTAAAGAATAATAATTTTTTGGTATACAAGCCCCAATTATTGATATTATATACCAGCGAGCCTAAATTGCATAATTAAAATGGAAATGAGTAAATTAATATGAAAGCAATGTTTCGTTGTTCGAAACGGAAAGTGAAACCCTCAAACCCCATAAACTTCCATATTAATCAAAATCTAACATTAATCTAAGCGACTTGGAATTAATTCAGCAGCCGCTGCCGGTTCCGTCTCAAATTAACATTTTTTAATGTCAACAGGGTGGCAACGAAATTTCGGGACTAAAGAGAGGAAAGACAGCAAAAACTCGTAAATCGCTACATACAAAGTGGAAGTTCAACGCGGAACTTTGATAGCGAAATTAAGCTTGACAAATAAAACGTTGTGCAAATAATTGTTTTGGGAGAAAAGTCGCAGATTTAAGGGTTCTAAATATAGTGCTGCTTTTAAAATATTTATAAACCTAAAAAAAGTCAATTAAATACCTAAAAATTGTCTTGTTGAGAGTGAATTCAATTAAGAAATGGTCAAAAGCGGATTTTAAACAAAAGCAGACCTTTCTTCTCTCTCATTAAGTTCTCCTTTTAATATAATATTATTGGCAGGTATTTTACTTTTTTAGGGTATAGGGGCGAAGCGAAAGGTAAAAAAACATTAATTTTTTTTCTTTGATCGTAACTTTTATGCATTTAACATAATTTATAAAGGTACCCTTGGAGAATCTGTTAATAATTTACGTTTGGTAAATTAAATGACCACACTTTATTTAAAGAGGGTCTTTAGAAGTTAGAAAGGTTAAAAATTAAGGCTTTTTCCGGGCAAATAAACGAGGATAAAGTTATTTATAATTTTAATCCCTTGATCTTTTTATACATAGTCGCGCATCTGTCTGAAACACTGATCGTGTTTTTCTTTCGGCCGTAATGACTTATATTTTATAATAGCCAGGAAATTGGAAAAACGGTCTTAAAAGGGTCCTTAACCCTATCGAGATTTAAAATGAAAATATAATAATAATAAAAATAAACAAAATTTATTATTTTTCATGACAGATTTACAATAATATGTACGGAAAATAGTAATAGAACATGAAAAATAAAAGGCCATGTCAACGCAGCCGTTAGGCAATGCAACTTTTTAGGCCCAAGTAAATACCAAATATAACAAAATATAAGAATGACGCTTTAAAATGAAAAAAAATATATAAAAATGTTAGATAATATAAATTAAAAAGGCAAGCACATATACACATATTTAATGCATTAAGGAATAAGGAACGGGAAAGGGAAGAAAAAGGATTACTGCCGGGATAAATACACATATATTACGAATAAGAAAAAAAATGTATATATATTTATTTATTATTTTACTGGCGAGAGAATAATAATTGTTTAATTTGTTTTTCAAAGGTAGCACAGCATAAGACAAATGTTGAAATGTTTAATGAGTTAACAGTATTGGCAAGATTATATGAAAAACTTCTTTTAAAAAGTTCTTTTCTATGTCGCGGAATAGTTAGTAGATGTAATTGTCTAAAGCGTCGGTGGTGAGTATTTATTCGAAACTGGACTTTACTGTATAAATATGAAGGGGTTTTTAATTTTAAAACCTTGTAACTAAGAGAAGCAAAATGTAATTTTCGACGATTGAACATATTTAACCATCCTATATCGTTAAGCTTATGAGATATATGCTTAAAACATTGAACACACTACAATTAACATTAACTGCTTGGGATTGAGCGCAACATCTAGACAGGGGCAGAGTTAAATGTTGCCAGTGTTTACTTAATTTTATCAGAGGAAAATAAAGTGGGATAATAAATCATTATAATTAGCAGAAACTGAATTGCATTCTTTATTATAAAGCAAAAGAAAAAGTGAAATCCCTTTAATAACCAAAACTATTTTGTACTATATTTACACTAAACCCTAATAATAATTAATATTTTTAATTTGGATTCTTTAAATCACCAAATTTCCTTACACAGCGGGAACGCTGTAGATGTCTTGAGTGGTTTCAGTGCGTTTTTTCAATTAATATTAAGTCTGAAATGGGTCACATATATTGGAAAAAAAGGAAATTTTAATCGTTCCTTTCGCAGGCGAGTTATTTGTGAATTATCTATTAAGTATTGCATACCAAAATATTAATAAAAATGTGTAATTAAGTATATTATTATAATCTAGCAAATTTATTGCTTATTCGAACTCGAAATGCCGCAAAATTAATGTGTGCAAAAATGAAGGTAGTGTTTGGTCAATATCCAGCAACCAAAATCGAGAACGCAGCATATGTCGTTTGCCAGCATTATATTTATAGTCGGCGCCCATTATTATTTAATCAATTTATCAACATCTCCTAGTGTTCCAAAGGTATCTTAATGATTTTTTTTGTCTAGATATTAACAATGGATAACTTAATCGGTTTATAGTGGGTATAAACAGCGACAAACTTTTTTTGCAAAAAATTTATTAAAAGGTTAACTTCCAAAGGATTTGAATTGAACTTTTTTCTGTAATATACAATAAATATTTAAACGGATTTGAGATGGTTGCAAATCTCTACAAACGAAAGTTTTTTGATTACAAATTATTGAGTTAGATGTTATAAACGGCTATAACTGCCAAAAGATATTGAGAAAACTTTTCCTTACAACCGTTAGGAGTTATATAGCCCTTATATTTTTTAACATCTAACAATTTAATAATTTTTTACCAAAAAACTTTTGTTCGTAGAGGTTTGCAACTATCTCAAATGCGTTAAGATATTTATTGTAGGAAAAAGACTAATTCAAATCCTTTGGGAGCCTTTTTCATTTCTTTAATATTCGAATTTTAAGTATTTTTCACAAAAAAACATTAGTTTGTAGAGGTTTATAACTACTATAAATCGTTTTAGTTATTGATTGTTTAAATCTCGACAAAATAATATTAAAATTCCTTGGGAATTTCAGGTGATACGGGCATTATATCGATTAAATAACAGCGGGCGCGGACTATAAATAGGTTGCTAGCGAACGACATATGCAGCGTTATAGAATTTTTGGGTGCTGGATAATGATCGGACGCTAGCTTAACACATAAAAAAAATATCTAGAAAAAAAAACAAGGTGGCAACATCGGATACTTGCATTGTAAACATAGGAGTATTCTACGTTGTCAAGTTGCTTGCCAACTTTTTTGTCAGGAATCTTTTTTTATTCTAAAAAATTTGTTGATTATTCTCGAAATATATTAGTCAGCAAATAAAGAAAATTTTTAGAGAGTATATTCTTTACCTGTTAAACAAAATACAACATATTAAAAAAATATATAGTGGATTAAGTAAATTATATATTGAATGAAAAATTGGAAAGTCGATTTGACATCAATGTCTGAGAGATGGTGAACTCAAACAACCTCCCCTATGGTTTGCAGCTAGGCTTATTCTAGGCATTCAATGCTTTGAGAATATATGATTTTGGCGACGGATTCTAAAAATAAGAGAGTCGACTTGATCTAAGCATGATCCATACACAATATTGCAATGCCTGAAATTGGATAACACTAAAGAATCACGAAGATCCTTTTTTGAAAAGTCTTGAAATAACCTCCTCAGACCCTAGGTTGATACCTGAGGATTTAATTTTTTTTTCGGCGCGCTGAAGCAATTAGCCGCCAGTTCCCGATGGTATCATAAATGATACATAGCCAAATATGCGCACACATTTTTATTTCGCCGACGCACGCTGTAGTGGTGAGGTTAGGTTAGTGTATTGTTTACATTTGCAAGTGCACGTTGCATCATTATGCCTTT
Source organism: Anthonomus grandis grandis (assembly GCF_022605725.1). Taxonomy (NCBI): domain Eukaryota; kingdom Metazoa; phylum Arthropoda; class Insecta; order Coleoptera; family Curculionidae; genus Anthonomus; species Anthonomus grandis. The sequence continues at coordinate 107,632 of NW_026088469.1, forward strand.
TGACCAAAATAAGAGTAAGTAATATTGTTCTTGCTTTTTTATTGTTATATATTGACGGCAGGTAGCACATAGAACATGTGTAATAAAAAAATTCTCTCTTAGTAATCTAATCGGCCGCAAATGGTAGACTTAGTAAAGGTATCACCAGTGATATCTTGGGTCTCTAAGACCACAAAAATAAATGAATTGCTAGGAATTTGTGTGTTAAATATAAAATAATATTTTGGGTTTTTTTAATTATTTGCCTTATTGAACCTCATTATTTCGTCACTCGTCTATGAAATAATTTTTAGGGGCCTTAACCAGCTTCGAGCTAGAAGAATTAGTTCTTAATCTGGACCTAGACCAATCAGATATCGGCGATTTATCGTCGGAGAGTGGGGATGAAGGAGATGTGGACTTGGATTTGGTTAATATTAACCTTGATCATCAGGATGGATTAGAAAGTATAGAGGATATGGAGATCGCAGAAAATATGAGTGATTCTTCGGATGACGAGCCTCTTGCCCATTATTTACCAAGCTATGAAAAAACTTGGTCCCGTGTCCGGGAATTTGAACCATTCCAGTTTAACTTTAAAAACGAGAACATTTCCACTCAATTAAATCAACCAAGTATGTACCTAAGAAAATACATTTCTGATACTTTCTTTGAACAAATGGCACTTTTCACAAATATGCGTGAGGTTATTGAGACAGGTCGTTCCCTTGAAACTTCTGAATATGAATTGTGAAAATTCTTTGGAGCTTCCATGTTGATTGGAATTTATGGTCTACCGAGAATAAGGATGTACTGGGCGCGAAGTACAAGAGTACCCATTGTTTCAGACACAATTTTAAGAAATCGGTACTTTATATTGCGATCACGGGTAAAACTTGTAGAAGATCAGAGGGTTACCAATGAAGAAAAAATAATAAATAGATTCTGGAAAGTAAGGCCTTTATTGGACATGGTGCAAAGAGGATGCCGTTTAAATGAACAAATGAAAACAGTGTCAATAGATAAACAAATGATTCCTTTTCATGGCTAAGTAAAAATGCGACAATTTGTTAGGGGTAAGCTAAATCCAGTGGGATTAAAAAAATTCATTATGACAACACCTGAAGGGAATTCCGTTGGACTTTTATCTCTATAAAGGAAAAGGATCATCTGTCGAATCATCGCTATTTAAAACACCAGAAAAACTAGACGTAGGTGGCAGAATGGTGCTAAAGCTGACCGAAACTTTGCCGATAGGAGTATCAGTGTATACTGACCGTTATTTTACTTCAATATCTTTGATTGATGTTTTTTTGTCAAGACAAATAACTTTGGCTGGTACAATAATGGCTTCTAGAATTCCCAAAAACGCAATTCCGCAAACTGATAATCAATTAAAAAAATTGGGTCGTGGATCACATGACTCACTCAAGAGAGGAGATGGAAAAATTATTCTGACTAAATGGTTTGATTCGAAACCAGTGCATTTTGCTTCCTCCTGCTCTGGTATTGAACCCCTGGGTAGTTGGAAAAGATGGTCAAAGACCGAAAATAAATACATTAGAATTAATCAACCCGCAATAGTTGCCGATTACAATGGAAAGTATGCAATGCGTGAACGTACCAAAAAGTGGACAGTACGTACAATTTATCATTTTTTGGATTTTGCCGTAGCTGCGTCTTGGCTGATACCGACAAAATGCTATTGCAGAAGGCTTGCGGAGAAAAGAAATCTTAGATTAGGTTGACTTTAAATAATCAATTACCAAAACTCTCGTTTACACTGATATTCCTCAAGCAGATTGCGAGCAAAGTGATTCTGATGGTAACGCCCCGAAAACAAAGGAAAATTCATCCTATTCCAGATAGAAGAGAGAGGAAGCAGGGAAACACTCATCTACCAGTATTTACCAAACACGACCAGAAATCCAGATCAAAATGTCGATATCCGAAATGTGATAAATTGACATTTGCTAAGTGTACCTCATGTGACGTATATCTTTGCTGCTCCGCTGAGCGAAACTGTTTTGCTCTTTTTCACCAATAAAGTTTTTTTTTGAAACTTTTTTTGTATTTATTTAAACTTAAGGTATCAAATATGATACCTTACTTTTTACAGTAAAAAACAAAAAAAAAATATTTTTTTTGATATTATTTTTTTATATTTTGATTTGAGTTATTTTTTGGGCCCAACACTACAAAAAAGTACGTGTTTTAAAAAAAAATGTTTTCATTTCACCCACCTTGTGTCTGAGGAGGATAAGATATTAAGACTTTTCTTTGTTTCTAGGTGCGTTTAAGGGCACTATATGCTTTCCTTAATTTATCAGTTATATGCTCATGAAATCGAAGATCAGAATGAATAGTAGGAAGGATTTTGAAGTATTAGTTATTATAATAGGGGTGTCATTTATTTTTATTTTGAGTTCCTCGCTTATTCTAGATCTGTGGCTTTTATATCCTTCAAATAAGGCAACTGATGATTTTGTAGGATTTATTTTTAAATGATGTTGTTTGGAAACTGAAATAAATGAAAATATATTAAAAGGGTCACAATGTACTGAAAAAATAAAAATTCCAGGTCCACGTATTTAAAATAAGGTCATCAAAATTGCCTTAACAACGTGTTTTTTGTCAACTCATGAAGCATAACAATTAAAAGCCCGATGATGATAAGTCAAAAAAGCACATTCATGATTAAGCGCGATTCATGATAAATAAATTGCGACTGCGCATCACTAATTTAAATACTCTTTTTACAAGATATAATATATAAATATAGTGTCAAGGTTACAGTCTCATCAGTTAATCAGTAAACCCGAAATAATCAACAGTGCAACAGGTGAGTCAATATTACGAAATTCGCTTTTTATTTATCTATGGTAACGTTGTTTTTAATATAAAATTATGTATTAAGTGGATTTGTTGGTGAAAAATTCTTAATAATATTATAAGTAGTTACTTTTGGCGAAGTATTTTATTTCAAAAAGATCTATATTAAGGTCATGACATAGTAAATTCAATTACTCTTACTACATGACTTTTCCAATTTTTTATAAGAGACTATAGATACCTTTATGAGATTTTAGAATTTCTTTCTTGAAGAATTCTATTTTGTATTTTGTTTAGCTACTTTTTTATTATTTTTAATAACAGAAAGTCCTATTATTAATGTTTTACTAGTACGTTTAAATACTCAGCATTTATAATATACATAGTCTAGGCATGTAAAATATTTCTGAAAAGAAATGTTTTTCTTTTCAAAAGCTGGCATTAATAATTTTGTTTCAAAACACTTTTTAATAAATTTCTAATATTTTTTAAGTGATTACTGTATAGCGCTAGAGAAAAATATGAAAACTATGTGTGGTAAAATTCATATTTTTAAATTATGCATATGTACAGGGTGGTGCGATTTCGACTGTTTTAACAGAAAACTCGTATTTTTGGAACAGATAAAAAAAAATTGACTTAGATGTCATGAGCTCAAATTTTGTAAAAAAAAATTTAAAGTTATCAAAATTTTACTATGTCAAACTGTTTGGCCGCTAAGGGGCGTTTCTTGAATTTGGTCGATTTCGGTAATTAGCCATAAGTTTTTTGCTATTAAAGATAATTGACTTCTGAAAACACTTTCTCAAAGTACTTTTTAATGATAAATATTTTTATGTTATATATTTTGATACAGGGTGTTTCATAAAGTTGATATTCCAAACATTTTTTTTCTTATGGAGCACATTATTTTTTTATAAATTCTTAAAGCCCTTTAAATCCTCTTTTCAAAAAATTAACAATAATTTTTAGGCATATTTACAGAGTTTAATAATAATTATAAACTAATATAACAAACTAGAACCATTTTTTTCAAAGTAAGGGTTCAAACTGAACACCTCCTTCTCGAATACATAATAAACACCTTTTTCTAACTGATTTACCGTATTTCGATAGTTATTCCTTTAAAAACTAAATCCTTCAATCTCCCTCATAAAAAAAAAATCTAACGGCGTTAGGTCGCAAGACCTAGCAGGCCACAATATAGGTCCCCTAGTACCAATCCAATGATCCCGAAATTTCTGATTTAAAAAATCAATCGTAATTCGTGCGTTGTGCGAAGGACAACCGTCTTGCTGATAATACGTGTTTCGAACTCTTGCTAATGGTAAATTTTTCAAAAATGGTGCAACATATGTTTGTAAAATATTTACATAATCTTGAGCAGTCAAAATTTCATTAAAAATTAAGGACCCAAAAATCTACCTCGAAAAATTCCAACCTACTACAACATGTGGATTTTCTGTAGTCCAGTAATAGGAATTATACCTATTATATATTCCTGAAGTGTCTATTCGGCTTTCATCTGTCCAAATAATGTTATTATGGAAGTTTTCGTCCAATCTGCACTTATTGACATACCAATCACAAAATGCAATTCTTCTCTGAAAGTCGCCATCCTGAAGGTGACGAACTTTCCTAACCCTGTAGGGTTTAAATTTGTGCTTTTTAAGCGTTTTTAAAACTCTGGTTTTCGGGCTTGGGCGGCTGTCGAATAACGACACGAGTCCATGGTAGCGAGGAAGAAGAAGAAGAAGAAAACTCTGTTTTTCTCAACAGCTATTTCCTCTGCTACTGCTCGATGAGACTTGTTAGGAGGATCTAAAACCTCACATATTATATTAAGTTCCTGAATTTCAGCTTCAACATCATAAGTTTTGGGCCTTGGCTTTTTAAAACTTCCGTGCTTCACAAGATTTAATTTTAACACTGGAAATATTCTTTTATCTGGTTGATGCCGTTCAGGAAAGGTATTTAAATATAATTCACTGGCTGCCTCGGAATTTTCATTAGACAGAAAATAGCACTTTAACATGTCAACTTTTTAGTAATTTTCATAATTTTTTTTTAAATTCTTTAAATATTTGAGCACTATATAGCTCTAAATACAGGAAATTCAAATATGTTACTAATAGGAGAAATAAACAATTTTCTATCTGGCTGTCACATATGACATGTGCTGTTTTTTACCAAAGCCTACTTCTATAATTCTACTTCTTTCATATCCTGATCCTCTTCCCATGCTCCCACTAGATATGTTCTTTCTTTTTCAGTAGAATATTTATTATTAAATTTTTAAATTATTGTTTTCTTTTTAATTATTTTTTTTGGCCTCAACAGAATTCAGGGAGCCTTTTGTGTAAGGGTAATATCTCTGTAAATCTGCATATTATGGCCTGTTGATCACCTTGCATTATTAGCTTTTTTATTTTGTTACAAATTCTTCGATTTTTTGTGTTGTTATTGGTAAATGATGAAATACTCAATATTTAGTGGAATTTTGTAATATTTGAAATTTTGTAAAAGTTAATACACCTACTTATCAGTTTTATTTTTTGTACTTAAATGCTGTAATTTCTTGGTGACTAATAAACGTCTTATTATTATTATTATTATTATTATTATTATTATTATTATTATTATTATTATTATTATTATTATTATTATTATTATTATTATTATTATTATTATTATTATTATTATTATTATTATTTACAGCCAGTTAAGGCTCGCACTCCCTCTAAGGGGGGGGGATCATTTACTTATCCCAGATACCTGCGATATCAAAAGGATTAAGCTCTGTGGTCTGTGGGGGCCTTTTCGGTGTCCTTAAGTGACCTGAAATGTAGAGTTATTCCCTAGAAATTTCCGGGTGCTGCGAGCAGTTGCCAGTAGTACTGCCTTTTGCATGTGCTTATATAGATGTTCGCCTGTTCCTAGTTGTTTAAGGTATTCCAGTAGACTTTTCGGTATTACACCCGTTGTCGATATAACAATTGGGATGGTCTGAACATTATCCATTCTCCATTGCCTTCCGATTTGAATTTCTAGATCTCTGTATTTGGCGATTTTCTCAGTGTGTTTCTCTTGCAGATTATTGTTGTTCGGTATGGCTACGTCAATTAGAGTTGTTTTCCTGGAAATTTTATCTATTAAAATAAGAACTGGTCTATTATGCCTTACATGTTAATCGGTAAGTACACTGCGGTCCCAATATAACTTATATCGGTCATTTTTCACTACGGGTTCTGGAGTATATTTATAATACGGAACCTTCTCTGTTGTAATAAGTTCCAACTTCATTGCCAGCTCTTGAGGTAAAATTTTCCCAGCTGAGTCGTGTCGTTCTTTGTATTCTGTCACTGCAAAGGCCTGACATCCTCCTGTTATGTGTTGGATTGTCTCTGATGTTTGGCATCCATACCGGCATTTGTCGTTTTGTACGGACGGATCTCTAACGATGTGCTTGAGATAATTGTTGGTATAACCTGATCTTGGATGGCGAGTAGAAAGCCCTCGGTTTCTGGAAACATCTGGCCTGATACCAACCAATAGTTCGACGAAGCAGTGTCGACATGGTTTTGGCTGATCTCATTAGGATGCCGCCCATGAAGGGGCTTCTCCATCCAGATGCGGAGTTTTTCCTGGTCCGTATGATGGTAGCTGCGCGCTTCCTCGCTCTTAAGTTGTAGAGGAGTGGAATCGTCTATTCGATTTATTGCGCGATGCAGCGTGGAATTTTCTCCTTGCCTGTAAAAATAGGATCTTAAGTTAGTGATTTGTTTTTCAAGTTGTTTACCCAGATCTATTAATCCTCTTCTCCAAGGTGGCGGGGAAGCATTGTTCTTTCAGTGGCACTTCGAGGGTGGTGGTTGTGCGTTTTAGTAAGTAGGGTCCTCACTTTTCTTTGTAGCCTTTCTATGTCTGTCCTACTCCAATTAATTATCCCAAAAGAATAACTAAGAGCTGAACATGTGTAGGAGTTAAGTGCCTTAAACATATTTTTGCTGTTGAGATTGGTTCTCAAAACTTGTCTTACCCTTTTCACAAACTCGTTAGTCAGTTCGCATTTCATTGTTTGTTGTTCAATCGTTTGTGATTGTTTCATCCCCAAGTATTTTTCGTGTGAAGCCATGGGCGATGGTCTGGAAATTCTGCATCTGATATTCTCCTGGCTGAATTTTTCCTCGGATTATATTGAGAGTACGGCATTTATCCAGTCCAAATTGCATGCCGATGTCGTTGGAGAACTCTTCTACTATATGCAGCATTTGGTTTAGCTGGTTCCTAGTTGCAGCCATTATTTTTAAATCATCCATATACAGTAAGTGATTTAACTTTGCAGTCTCGGTGTTATTATCTCGGATGCTAAACCCATAGTTGGTAGAGTTAAGACGGTTCGAAAAAGGGTTCATAGCAAGGCAGGACCATAATGGGCTCAGTGAGTCCCCTTGGAAGATTCCTGTTCGAATTGGAATGTTGTTTGTACTTACTGCGCTTTTACCCTGTACTTCGAGCTGGATCGTTGTTCTCCAACTTGTCATAGCGCTCTCTAGAAAAGACAAAGTATTACCATCAACTTTATACACTTTTAAAATGTTTATAGGCCATTCGTGTGGTACTGAGTCGAAGGCTTTCTTATAGTCGACGTAGGTAGTAAAATATTTCTCTTGTTGTGATATGCCTGGTTGTTGATGACAGAGTCGATAATAAGTTGTTCTTTACAGCCCATAGAACCTTTAGCGCATCATTTTTGTTGTGCGGCTATGATGTTGTTTTCCTCACAGTGTTGATGAATGCGCTGTGTTAAACATGAAGTGATAATTTTATACAAAGTAGGTAGGCACGTTACCGGTCGGTACTTAGACGGATCTTGTGTGTTGTTCTGGTCTTTAGGCAGTAGATAGGTTACTCCTTGCGTTAGGAACGCTGGCATTTCCTGTGGGTTAAGAATAACGTGGTTAATTAATTCTGAGAGTTTAGGATGCATACTTCGTAGTTTCTTTAGCCAAAAGTTATGAACTCCATCTGGGCCAGGTGATTTCCAATTATGCAGTTTTTGGATAATCTGGTTGACTTCCTCGATAGTGAATGGTCGATGTTCCATCTGGCTATATTTATTACTGTTTTGTTTCTCTTTAGTAACCCAGCTTGCGTTGATATTGCATGTTGTTTGAGTTGCAAGTTGTTTGGCCCAAAAATCTTGAATTTGTTCTTTCGTGTGGTATTGCTTGTCTGGGTGATCTGATTTTGAATTTAGCTCTCTATTAAATTGTTTTTCGGCCTTTTCAAAACGAAGATTGTCCCGTTTTTGGTTATTACTGGTCTTGTATCTTCGTAGGCGCCCTGAAAATAAGGAAAGTTTCTGTTTTAGAGTATCCAGGCATTGTTAAGCTCTATTATTTTCTGGTTAATGCCGAGTGTGGATGTTGTTTCTCTGCAAAATTTCATCAACTTTCTGTTTTAGTCTGTTTGTTCATGTACCCCTCAGATATTCTGTTAGTTGGCCGATATCTTTTCGAAACCTCTGAATTTTTCGTTGAAGTCTGGTCTCCCATGGCGGTATCGGGAGCTCGGTTCTTGCAGAGTCATTGTGGGTCCTTATCTTAATCTTCATGGTTTTAGCAACGGCAGTTGCTGCGCTATATACTAAAAGGTGAAGAGATTACATGTTATTAATATTTAAAAGATAAGGTGGAAGAAGTTTGGTGTTTAAAAGTTCTATAATTTGACCTAGTTTTTTTTGAAGAGTTTACTTTTGGAAGTTTGAGTCTTATCAGTGGGTTGGTTCCCTCAAATTCTAGCATCGCCCGTGCCATTTCTGCAGATAGTTCGTGATATAGCTCAGAATTGTCTTCTTGGGTGTTTTCGGTAGTGTTAGGATCCTGTGTGTTATTTAATACGTTTTCTATTACAGGTTGCTCCTGGTCTTGTTCGTTGTTAATTTGCGCTTGTATTTCTTCTTTAATGGTATTGAGTCTTGTCTCTGGAATTAGGTGATTACGCATTATTACTCGATACTGGTCTGCTACTCTCTGTTCGGTGACTTGGAGATGTGGATAGATTCTCCTAAATTCGGCATGTAAAGGTTGTCTGTAGCCGATCATTTCTCGTCCCAGGTTGGTCAATTTAAAGAAGCTGCGCATGACGGTTTCATTCCGTCATTATTCATTATTATTATTATTATAAAAATTAAAAAACTTGGAAAATGGAAAAATGACAATGTAATATCAGAAATATCGGAAACAGCTAAAATGAGATATATGGTGTTATATATTTTTGAAAAGAGGATTTCAAGGGCTTTAAGAATTTATAAAAAAATAATATGTGTTCCGTAAGAAAAAATATTTTTTGGAATAACAACTTTATGAAACACCCTGTATAAAAATATATAACATAAAAATATTTATCATTAAAAAGTACTTTGAGAAAGTGTTTTCAGAAGTCAATTATCTTAATTTAATAGCAAAAAAGTTATGGCTAATTACCGAAATCGACCAAATTCAAGAAACGCCCCCTAGCGGCCAAACAGTTTGACAGTAAAATTTTGATAACTTTATATTTTTTTTTTTACAAAATTTCAGCTCATGACATATAAGTCAATTTTTTTCTATCTGTTCGGAAAATACGATTTTTGTGTTAAAACAGTCGAAATCGCACCACCCTGTATATTAAATAACAGTTAAAAATAAGTGTGAATACTTTCATGATTTTATAAGTGATATTTTATGTCCACATTATTTTAACACTATTTTACTTAAAAAAATGTCTACACTCTTAACCTAGTTAAGTTTTACTTTTTTGGAACTATAAATTAAATAACAAAAAGGCTTTCAAAAACTATATAAAATAGTAAAAGAGGCAATAAAGACATAAAATGAAATGAACAAATATCTTGATTATAAAAATTATACTTTTTTTTTTTAATTCAAACATTCTCTCGTTGGCAACATCCTTAATACGACAGGTTACCAATTTATTATACAAAATATGTAAGTATTGTATCAATGTATATTTTTAGAAGCTATATGTAATCAATCCTAACCTAATTAAATTTCTTTGATCTCATTAAAACAAATCTAATATACGCAATTTACTACTAATATTTATAAGTTCTCTAATGTTTAGTAAGTAAATATTTCGTTAAAATTATAAAATATGTATCCAATGAAACACTTCAATCACCATTAATCGTTTAAAAGAAGCTGCCTCAATCACACATTTATTTATAGTGTAAATATTTTTTTTTAATTAAGTAGCTAACTTTACAAAATGCCATAATATGACATTTAACAAAGAAGTTCAATTATATTATAATTAGTTGACAAAAATGCTTGTGAAGCTTAAATGTATGATTTTAATGAATTTTAAGTTATTTACCATTAAAAGATACCTTTGATTTAAGGTCTTATTTGTTAAATATTAAACCAGTATTCATAGAAAACTGTTGAAATCTTAAAGACCAAAATCTACTATTTAAAATCTGTTAATGCCAAAAAACTCTGCTATTACTTAACAAACCATAATCATTATGACACTATTAACATTTTAAAAATGGTCGTTCATTCCATTAAGATTTGTATTAATTTAACAAACTCTGTTATTAAATTAATAAACCAAAATTACTGTAATAATGTTTCAGGTTTGTTGCAGAGTTAATCCATTAAATCTACATATTAACTTTAAAATGCAATATAGATAAGAATAGATAAACATTTATTTAATGCATCTAATGAATTAATATTTAATATTTTGGATTTACTGTTTAATATTAAATAAGTCCGTTTGATTAAATCAACATTTTTTTGACTTCATCAGTATTGTTTTAAAAACTCTTCAAGACCATCAATTCATTTCACTCACAAAATTCTATTGGATTAATATTCCTATAAAAACATATTGATTTTAACTAATTTGATTATATCTAGGAGGTTTAATATTCGTTTTTGAGATCATTGAATTCAGAAACGAATATTGAAAAAAAATTGTTGAATTTTTAAAAATTACTTAATATTAAATTTTAAGGACCCGTTCATAGATTATTCTATCATTTATTTATTATTAACTAATATACTAAGTTATTGAATATACAGGTATGTATAAAATTTGTTAAAATTCTATTATTAATACATGGATTTCAATTATTAATTAGATTTTTATAGATTGTTTAAGTTAATTATGACTGTTTCGTTCTCTCTCCTTTTGTTACTTTTCGCTAATTTTACTTATTTTTAGTTAACATAAGTTTTCTTTAAAGTTTAAGATATTTAATAATTAGTTCGGTAATACTGTTTATTTTGGTTTATTTACATTGATTTTGCATATAAAAGTTCACCCGGTATAACACACGCGTTTCTTGGTAAATTCTTAATATTTAAACTCGACCTATCTTACATTTCCTTACTCTCTTACTCCAATGTTCCTTCCATAAAGCCTTGCTCTTTTATCCTACTTTATCTTATGGACCCCTCGAGGCGAGAGGAGTAAGCTATTTGACCGAGGTCATCCGCCAAAAAACTTAAAATACGGAACAGGTGTGCGATATCGGAAAGCAGTAGTACTACGGCAACTATTGAATCGGTACCTAAATCTCATGCGAGATAATACCGAAGTGCATCACGTCTTTTTCAATTTAATGAAAGCTGATTGTGTGGCACCTCATAAATATGGATTTAAAAATAATATCCAAAAGTAATTTATAGCATTTAAGTTTGTTTAATCTAGAATATGTGAATAGGCAGTTTCTTATTTATAAGTATGTAACTAAATATCTGTGTGTCCAGAAAAGTCATAAATAAATACTTAAGTGCCTTATTTAGTTGACAGATGTAGGGCCCCGGCACTGAATAATAGTTGTTTGGGACTGAAGAGAATTTAGTTTTAAGTTGAGACTCGGAAAGTAATTGTATTAAGATTGTGCGAACCATTTTTGAGTTTTAATTAAAACAGTTAATTCAATAATCACTGTTTTATTTTGCCCACAACAATTGGAGTGTTCCTTCTATCAACGTCCTTTACTTCATTTATTACTAGGGTAAGTCGAGTCATTTTTTTTCCTTTCACGTTAAATTGTGTCTCTGCTTATTTTGTTTCTATTTTATTTCACTCATTACATAGTCACTAAGGGTGTGCGTCAGAAACAAAAGGATCACCTTATTTCAGTGTGACTGGAGCAGCAGCCCTATTTTTTTACAGTCTGACCTTGATAACTTGATAAATAATTAAGATCGAAATAACCTTGATTTAGGTAATTAAACATATATTATAAACAGGCCCGAAACAATGACATTTTAATTCTAGAATAAAGCTGTATAAATTGGTCATATCTCAATTTTTGCTGCATATTTTGTCCATAAACAGTTTTTTTTAAGCATTGAAATACTATAAGGTCTATTAATTCAATGCTTATTTTTCAGAATTAGCAACAAAAAAATGCCTTCATACAAATTAACATACTTCGATATTCCCGGCATAGTTCAACATATAAGATACATTTTGTCATACGCAAACCAACCATTTGAAGATGTCCGTCTAAATCCTGCAGATTGGCCAAAACTAAAAGAAAGTATGTAGTATTGGCTTAACTTTAAATATTTTAAATTACTTTAAACTTGCATTTATTCTCTAGAGTTTCCCTATGGAAAATTGCCCACGTTTGAAATAGATGGAAAAATATTTAATCAAAGTAACGCCATCGCCAGATATTTGGCAAAACAATACGGATTGAATGGTAAAAATGACTTGGAAACCTTGAAAGTGGAATGCTTAACTGATACTTTAGTGGATTTGAGGAACGGTAGGTACACTATACACGTCCGATCAATTTCTTTCGATTCCAGTCAGTTTCTTTCAAGTGACTCAAAAATATTTTTCAGGATTGTCTGCTATTGTTTATGAAAAGGATGAAGCAAAAAAAGAAGAATTAAAAAAGAACTTAGTAGAAAACCTGTTTCCGACTTATCTTCCAAAGTTTGAAGAGATCGCTGCCAAAAGCACTTCTGGATGGCTTGTTGGCTCTCAGGTGGGTTGTAAAATTTAAAAAGTGGAAAACTATTATTTTATCTCTTAAATCAATAACAATGTTAACAGATTCACGAGAAATAAACACTTATTTGCAGATTACATGGGCAGACTTATTTTACGCTTCGACCCTGGCTATCTTTGAAGAAAAATTCCCTGGCCTTTTGAAACCTTATCCAGCTTTAACGGCTTTGGTAGCAAAGGTCGAGAATATTCCTAGCATTAAAGCGTACTTGGAGAAACATAAGAAATAAAGTTGTATTTCCATATTTTTTATACTACTATTTTTTTAATAAACACGTTTAACTTATTAATGACTTATATTGACGTTAATTTCAACGTCACAGCACTAGTTTTAGTTACTACTAAAAAATCTAACGATTTTAAAAAGGCATAATTATAATGTTTGTTTCTGTATATATAAGACTTTTTATTTGCTAACATTTTTTTTGAATTGACAATATTTCAAATATTGAATTTTTAATATTATGAATATTTGTGAAATTTTAGTGAAGATGATCTCATAAAAACGTTGAAATAATATAAGAATAAAGTTATCAACAAACTTTTTATTTTTGCCCTTAATCTATCAAACATTCTATAAGAAAATAAAAAGTTACTCTGAAAGATTCCTATATGTAAGAAAAGTCTTTTACTTACCTAAAAGATATACAGGGTGTTTATTTGAAAACTTCCCACCACGGATTTATCGAAAACCACTGTTTAAAAAAAAACGCCGAAATACGTCGAAAGGTTTGTCAAGGAGGACAACTTTCTAACCTAAAATTACTTCACCCCCTTTCACCCATTGCCCCCGAGGGTCATCCCCTTAAAAATTGTAAATGGCAAGGGGTATCGAGTAATAGCTTGTTTAAAATGTCTTTCGAAGTCTTTTATTTTGACGTTTGATTTTTTTTAATCGGTCGATTCATTTTCGAGAAAATTAGACAAATCTTTGTTTATCTTAATTTGTTCAGAATGAAAACAAAAACATGAAAATATCAGTTTTAATTTCAATAAGTGTTCAAAATGTTGCCCGTTTTTGGACAAACAATGATATAGGCGATGTTCAAATTCCTAACGGACATTTTCAAAAACATGTTGTGGGGTACGAGGGCGGGTCAATAAGTCCGTGACTTTTTGATTTTCCCGCCCTTTAATGGAAATGGCAACTCTGCTCCTGTCAACAGAGAACTGTCAGTTGACGCCTGTCAAAATTTGAACAAGCTGCGTCATTTAGTTTGTGTTTGACAGCTGTTGATAGCAAACTACCACTCGTTTTGAGAAAAAAATGGAAAAAAGTGAATTTCATGTACTCATTAAGCATTATTTTTTACGGAAAAAAACCATCACTCAAACCAAGGCTAAGCTTGATAAATATTATGGGGACTCTGCACCATCCATTTCCATGGTAAAGAGGTGGTTTACTGAATTTGGATGTGGCCGTACAAGCATGGAAGATGCCGAACGTTCTGGACGCCCAGTCGAGGTCTCTACATCCAAAACAATCGAAAAAATTCACGATATGGTTTTAGCCGATCGGAGATTGAAAGTGAGAAATATTGTGGAAGCCATAGGCATCTCACATGGTTCAGTAGTTTCAATTTTGAATGATATTTGGGTATGAGAAAGCTTTCCGCAAGATGGGTGCCGCGTTTGCTCACAATCGACCACAAACGCAACCGTGTGACAATTTCCCAGGAGTGTTTGGCGTTATTCAACCGCAATATGGACGAACTTTTGCGTCGTTTCGTAACCGTGGACGAAACGTGGATCCACCACAACACGCCGGAGTCAAAACAGTGGATTTCTCGGGGTGAATCGGCGCCCAAGAAGGCAAAGGTGGGTTTGTCAGCCAATAAAGTCATGGCGACCGTTTTTTGGGATGCACGCGCTATAATCCACATTGACTATCTTCAAAAGGGGATAACAATCAATGGAGAATATTATACCAACTTATTGGATAGATTCAATGAGGAACTGAAAGAAAAAAGACCAAATTTGGCCAAAAAAAAAGTTCTCTTCCACCAGGACAATGCAAGGGTCCACACATGTGCAGTTTCCATGGCAAAAATCCATGAATTAGGTTACGAATTACTTCCTCATCCGCCCTATTCTCCAGATTTAGCCCCCAGTGACTATTTCCTATTCCCAAACTTAAAGAAATGGCTCGGCGGAAAGAGATTTGACTCCAACGACGAAATCATCCCTCAAACAAATGCCTATTTTGATGACCTCGACAAATCATATTTTTCCGAAGAGATAAAAAAATTGGAGAAACGTTGGACTAAGTGTATAGAACTCAAAGGAGACTATGTTGAAAAATAAAATAACTTTTTATATAAAAACCTGTCTTTTATCCAAAAAGTCACGGACTTATTGATCCGCCCTCGTATCATGGCAGCTGTCGATGATTGCGTTGACGAAGCTCATCCAAACTTTCAGGTTGAGGAGTAAACACAATGGATTTCAAATGATCCCATAGAAAAAAGTCTAACGGCGTTATATCAGGAGATCTAGCAGGCCATTCTATAGGCCCCCTTCGCCCTATCCATTTATCTGGAAACTCGTCGTCTAGCCATTGCCGAACGGGAAGAACATAGTGAGGAGGAGCGCCGTCTTGCTGGAAATATATTTCAGCCTCATCAAGCATAGGGTTTCCATCATCATCGATTTGGTTTTCAATGGATTCAGTGATAAGCGGATTGATGGTATTTTCCAACATATCCAAATAAATGTCTCCATTTAAATTTCCATTAATAAATAATGGCCCAATCACTTTATTTCCTAAAATGCCTGCCCATACATTAATTTTTTGAGGGTACTGGGTATGCCCTTCTACAAATGCATAAGGATTTTCATTGCTCCAATATCTACAGTTATGTTTATTAACAAATCCATTTAGATAAAATGTGCATTCATCGCTGAAGCAGATATTCTTTACATGAATAGTATTATCATTAATCGCTTCAGTCATTTTTTCACAAAACTCAACTCGCCTATCGAAATCGTCTTCGGTTTACTCTTGCAATATTTTCATTTTGAATGGATGAAATTTATGAAGTTTAGTAACTGTATGAACATAGCTAATGAAATACCAGTGGCAGCAACAATTTTACTTGTAAATTATTAAGATTTATTTCAAAATGACCCAAAACTTCAACTTGAGCGGCTTCATCCAAAATTTGCCGATGATCACGTTTTTTATTTGTAACAGATCCAGTTTCAATAAACTTAGTAATAAGGTCCAAAACATACCTATGCGAAGTTATCTTCTCCGGATATCTCACGTTAAACGTGACGGCACTTTGCCGAGCACATTGATTTTGGGCACCATAAATTAGAATAATTTCCATTCTTTCGGCTAGTGTGTAAACCATTTTGGAAGTAAAATCTTCAACAAATAAATTTTCACTATTCCAAGACTGTCACAAATTACATTTGTAGCACATTAAAAAGCGGTGCCCTCAGATTAGGAACCTTAAAGTAGAATTGTTGCCAGTTAAGGGTGAGACTATTTCTTTTAAGATAAGCATCAACGGCGATTGCAGGGATGATTTTTTATGGCCGGATAACTGGCCTAGAGGGGTTATCTTGCGAAAGACTTGGTTAACATCTGAATATTCTGATCCTGAAATTGGAGTACCAAACTATGATTTATATAGATATGATCGTCAAATGGGTATAAATACTACCAAGGCTCGTGGAGGTGGTGTATTGATTGCGGCTAAGAAGAGTTTATGTACACATAGAATTGGTATCCCACTTGTTGATGTGGATATTTATTAGATCTATTTGACTTTTACAATTGACAAAGCTTTGTTGTTGGTTGCATTTATATACCATCTCCATCTCCACTTCAAGCCTATTTAAGCCATTGTGAATCCGTTGAACATGTATATAGTAGATATTCAAGTAGTTGGCAGGTGATTACAATTTACCACATGCTAGATGGGAGAATGATGATCTTGGTTTGGTGGTTGGTGGTTGTCTGGAGAATGACAGAGAGTCTGTTCTTTCTCTGGCCAACTGCTTTAGCTTCTATAACTTTTCAGGTAAATGGGGTTTTAAATACCAACGGGGTTGCCTTGGATCTTGTATTTAGTAGCTCAGATTTAATTAGTGTCGAACGTACAATAGACAAGATTTTTGAGAATAGCTTGCACCATACAGCAATTAGTTTTGACCTTTGTTGTGCAGAAAATTCTGATGATATGATATATAAAGAATATTTTTATGATTTTGGTAAAGGAGATTACATAGCAATTAACGATTATCTTGCTGGTATAGACTGGAATCAGTTGTTTTTGGGAGAGGCATCTATTGATGTCATAGTTTCAATTTTCTATAATGTGATCTACTACTCCTCAATGGAAAGGTTTATTCCTCTAAAGAGGTACAAAAGTTCTTCTTTTCCATGTTGGTTTTCTTCAGAGTTTCGCAGTTTGATCATAAGAAAGAAACAAATTCACAAAAAGTTTTAAATTAGTGGTCAATAGCAGGAATATGATGAATTTGTATTTTTGAGACATCAATGTGAGTACTTAAGAGAGTTGTGCTATCAACAATATATTAATAAGGTGGAAATGAATCTCGCTAGCAATCCGAGGTACTTCTGGTCATATATTCGAAATAAAAGAACTGGTTTTAGCCTTCCCTCCAGAATGACATACAATAACAGGATTAGTATGAATATCTCGGATACTGCAGATATGTTTGCAGAATACTTTTCATTCGTCTATTCGGATGAGCAAGTCAATGACATACCATCTTTTGATTTTGATAAATCAATTTGTCTGAGCAATTTAACTCTGTCAACGCAGGATGTTTATGAGATTATTACTTCCTCTAAGAATAAGCTCTGCGCTGGACCACTAGGGATTCCGGCATTCTTCCTAAAGCAATGTGTTTGTGTTCTTACGAAACCAATACTGTTCATTTTTAACAAATCTCTAGGTACTGGTTCTTATCCCACTCTCTGAAAGAGAAGTTTTCTAAAACCCATTCTTAAATCTGGTAGTAGAAATGAAATTTCCAATTATCGGGCTGTGTGTAACCAATCTGAGTTGCCAAAGCTGCTTGACTGCCTGGTCAGTCATAGGATTGCCTGGAGTTTTAAATCTTTATTCAATCCTGAGCAATTTGGATTTATAAAAGGCAGATCTACTGATGCTAATTTGGTGTTGTATGTCAACTACCTCTACCGCAGCTTGGAGAAGGGACTTCAGGTTGACTCTATATATACAGATTTTTCCAAGGCTTTTGATAGGGTTAACCATGGGGTACTCTTGCAGAAGCTTAGGGCTTTAGGTATTGTGGGGCCTCTTCTTCAGTGGATTTCGGGATTTATCAGAGGTAGAACCCAGATTGTTAATCTTGGAGGTACATGTTCCTCTGAAATTTTGGTGCCATCTGGGGTGCCACAGGGCTCTCACTCAGGCCCTGTTTTGTTTTGCCTCTTTTTGATTGATTTAGTTTGGAAACTTGAAAATTGTCGTGTGCTAATGTTTGCTGATGATGTGAAGCTATTTAGGCCTATCACATCCCTTTCCGATGCTCTGCTCCTGCAAAAAGACCTTAATTTGTTTTTTGATTGGTGCCACTTGAATAAAATGTCCCTTAATACCAATAAGTGCCATAAGATTACTTTTTCTAAGCAAAGAAGCCCTATTGCTTTTCTTTATAAAATAAATAATGTAGCAATTGGTGTCAAAACAGAGGTTTCTGACTTAGGAATATTTATTGACTCCAGGTTGTCTTTTAAAAGTCACATCAATCAGGTGACTGGTAGGGCAATGAAAATGCTGGGTTTTATCCAACGGTCTACAACTGATTTGTCTTTGTTTACTTTTAGATTACTTTATTGCTCTCTTGTTAGGTCCATCTTGGAGTAGGCGTGGCTCAATTGTGTGGTCCCCGTCATATAACTGCTACATTGAGCAGATTGAAAAAACTCAAAATAAATTTTTAAGGGTGGCTGCTTTTAGATGGGCTTACAGGAGACAGGAGTATTACTATCAGTGGGTCAGGGATAACCTGAACTTACCCACATTAGAGTCACGAAGAACATTACTCGACTTATGTTTTATGCATAAGGTTTTAAATGCTACTATAGATTGTCCCGAGTTATTGTCTCTTTTTAAACTTAGGGTGCCTTCCAGATTGAATAGACAATCAGAAATATTTTCAGTCCTATTCCAGCGTACCAATTATGGTATTAATTAGCCAATTACACGAATGGCTCGAAGTGCTAATGGTCTGTCAGGACAGATAAGCTTTTTTGACTCTAGGATTATATCTTTTAAGGGGCAGTTAAAGAATATTATTTCATAGGGGCTTTAATTAATTAACTCATCTACTTCTTTCATTGATTTATAGATGGTTTTGTATCTGAATATATATCTGTATGTTTGTATGGGTATGCTATGTAACACTTTTGTAAATGGATTCCGTAAATAAATAAATAATAACATAATAAAAAATTATAATTATAATAATAATAAAAATAAATTCTTTATTTTCCTTAGCAACTATAAATAACTAAGCAGGTATAACAATAAATAGAGTTCGCTCAAGATATCTGTGTTGATGAAAAGAATGCGGAAAAAAATTTAGGTTTTTATTTAGTTTTTTCCACGTCTAATCTTCGTAATTGCTGTTTATGTTGGTGGTTTCCGTTTTAAATTATAAACGAATTGTAGATTTGGCAAACCCTAACGGGCAATATTTTGAACACCTATTGAACTAAAAACTGATATTTTCATGTTTTTGTTTTCTATCTGAACAAATTAAAATAAACAAAGATTTTTCTAATTTTCTCGAAGCGACTTATGACGATGAAGTAATTTTAGGTTAGAAAGTTGTCCCCCTTGACAAACCTTTTCACATATTTCGGCGTTTTTTTTAAACAGTGGTTTTCGATAAATCCGTGGTGGGAAGATTTTAACACCCTGTATAACGTGAATTTTTAATCTACTTTCAGCGATGACAAAAATCGTAACAACTTTCCTGGAAGGTATAAAAATTAGTTGAAAACTTATGAAATACGGAAAATAACTTTAAATACCTTGAATCCAAGCATAATGGTGTCAACATAAAAAATAGGTATAAAATGTAAAAGAAAATATATTTAAAAAGTCCAAAGATTTTTCCAAATGTCACAAAAAAACGAAGTAAAAGGAAGTATTCAAATATGAATTGAAACACCAGGATGATACTTCCTATATTTAATATTTGTATATTTTCAAGTTTTATAAGATACTTTTAATAAATCACTTAGGAGAAAAAAAGCAACGTGTCATTTTGACCATATCATAATAATTTGTCCAGAGCTTTTTTGATTTGCTGATGAGATTTCTTATGGTTTCTTAAAAAATAATTGATATTTATATTTGTTTTAAATCATAAAATAATCACCAAAATCATAAATCATAAAAGTCTACTAAGGAAATATCAATTTTAGATCCGCTTGTTTATGATAATAGTATAAGCATGGTCTTAACAACGTATTTTTTGTAAAATCATGATGTATAAAAAAAATACATAGTTATCGCAAATTGCGATTGCGCATAAGTAATTAAAATAATCTTATCACAAGTTATAATATATAAATATAATATCAAATTTACAGTCTCATCAGTAAACCTGAAATTATCAACAGTACAGGTGAGTCAATATTACAAAATTCGCTTATTATTTCTCTCCTTTATTATATATAAAACAGGTTTGTTGGAGAAACATTTTTCATAATATTAGTTAATTTAAGCTTAGTATTTAATTTAAATGATATCTACATATTACATGACGTAGTAAACATTTTTGAAAAATCATTCTGTTATTGTATATGACTTAAACCTTTTCAATTTTTCCTAGGATACTGTAGTTAGATACTTTTATGAGATTTTTTTATTATTCTTGTATCTTGTTTAACGATGTTTTTGTTGTTTTAAATAACCGAAGGGCCTATCAATTATACTCGTATGTTTTAATACTCGCATTTATAGTTCTTTATTCTCTAAAAGAAAACCCTTTTTCAAAAGCTTGTACTCATATTTGTTTTTTAATACGTTTAGTTATAAATTCCTAATATTTACTATTTAAATTATATAGTGGAAAAAAATATGGAAAATATTTCTGTTGAGATTTATATTTTTAAATTATGTTAATGTACTGGAGCGTTTTAATTCGTTAATTAGGTGTGAATTAAAATAGTTGATTTATTTTATGATTAATCATAGACTACTGACTACTAGAAATATTTATTTACACTGTATTTCTTTACTACTATTTATATCGATTTAAAAGACTATTTTATTCAATCTGGCCTTCTGCCTCCTTATATACATACCTTCCATGCATCTCCAGAGATGTCGTGCGATGGCCCCGGTTGCGTCACCGCGATGATTCCGTAGTGACAAAGTACAATTGATATTCGCGATGTTGCCAATATCGTTATGTGTGCAAACATTTTATTGGAATAACGTTTTAATAATAATGATGATAATTATAAAATGTTAAATCTAGAATTCAATATACAGGGTGTCTACTATAAAAACCGCCAAACTTTAAGAGGTGATTATACAAGTCATTTGCAATAAAAAAGTCGAATAACATTTTTTCGAAAAGTTCTTAGTTTTTCTGGTATTTAAAATTTTTTGATTTTATAAAATGTCTTTGTTTTTTTCATATAAACAATGATATCTCCGTTATTCTTACTACCACATAAAATTTAGATATACCATCTGAAAGAGAATTAAATTTGCTATAAGATGGGTATATTTAAGTTTTTGAGTAATTTTTTATACCGAGTGTTATCAGAAGTTAAATATAACATTTGGGACATGTGCAAAATTAGTGATATCTTCTTCGTTGTCGTTTTTCTAAAATTTGGTAAATAAGGAAATGTTTTTTTCAGCAAAAACTACTGCATTATATACTTACTTTTGTGATAGCTATTTGTTTTCACAGCAATATCCATGGGTAAAAGAAAGAAAACCACAAAAATTGAAAATTTTCAAATTTTATATTTCTTGATCTTTTGAGCACCAATGCGGTGAGTACTTGTAGATCTATCTTCCCTAACACAACAATTCCACAAATTTCCATTAGAGAAGCCGTAAACAAATAACATATCGCGATATTCTTTCTTTAAGAAAAAAGGCAGGTTTTCCTTCTTTTGTAAATGGCAATGAATCCGCAAAAGAAGGAAATTCGCAAATCATGTATTACTTGATTTTAAAACAAAAGCATAGATATTTACAATTTGACAAGAACTATCATTAAGTTTTCACTTCGCCATAAAGTAGTTAAATAAGTAATTTGATTAAAACGTGCTTAAAAAAATAATGCCTAGTTTCACAAACATTGAATATCGGGAGTATCGGGACATCTTATTTATTTACGATGTCGCAAATGGAAACTCGCGGGACGTAGCAAAGGAGTATGCGCTTCGTTTTTCTAATAGACGGCAACCCCATAGAAGTACATTTGCAGAAGTGTTCAGACGCTGTGGGGAAACTGGTTCCTTTCGACGTTTGCGGATTAGAGAAGGTGGTCAAAATGGTCAACGCTGGAGACAAGAACCTGCGATCATGAGAGCTGTTACAGAAGATAGATTTAGAAGTACTCGCCGCATTGGTGCTGCATATTAAGGATTCACCATACCACTACATAGAGTTCTTAAAAAAAATAATTTGCATCCGTCTCATTTGAAAAAAGGCCAGGATTTATTGCTGGTAAGGTGAGGCTTCAATTCTGTAGGTGGTACTTGAATAAGTTGCAAGAGTGGGGAACAGATCAAATATTTTGGACAGATGAAGCAACATCTACAAGAGCCGGAATAATGAAATAACCATATATGGCATACAGAAAACCCTCATGCGACTGTTGTTTCACATTTTCAGCATGAGATAAGGGACAACGTATGGATAGGATTAATAAGAGAGCGCCTTTTCGGGCCTGTAATACTTCCTGATCGGCTCAATTCCAATAAGTTTTCAAATTTATTAAATAATGACCTTGTTGACTTTCTGGAAGAAATCCCCTTAGCCGCTAGACAGGAACTTAAGTTTCAAATGGACGGATGCCCAGCCCATAATAACAGAATTGTGCAAATTCCTTGAATCAATGCTTTGGGGAGAAATGGATCGGAAGATACGGTCCGGTGAGATGGCCGCCCTGATCTTACGCCCCTTGACTTTTATGTCTGGGGCACATTAAAATCTAATGTTTATATTATTAACATTAATACTCGAGACGAACTAATTAATCGAATTAGTGTGTGTTGCAATGAAATGCGACAAAAACGCGTTGAACTTGAACGGGTTGTTGATAGTGTCAGAAGAAGATGCATCAAATGTATTGAACAAGAGGGAAGACATTTTGAACAATTGTTATAATTTTAGGTTTGTTTAATGAAATTTTGATTTTTTAATTTTGGTGAATCAAGAAATATAAAATTTGAAAATTTTCAATTTTTGTGTTTTTTTTTTGCCCATGATATTGCTGTAAAAACAAATAGCTATCACAAAAGTAGGTATATCATTGGAAAGCATATTAAATGCAGTAGTTTTTGCTGAAAAAAAAACATGTCCCTATTTACCAAATTTTAGAAAAACGACAACGAAGAAGATACCATTAATTTTGCACATTTCCCAAATGTTACATCTAACTTCTGATAACACCCCGAATAAAAATTACTCAAAAACTTAAATAAACCCATCTTATAGCAAATTTAATTCTCTTTCAGTTGGTATATCTAAATTTTATATGGTGGTAAGAATAACGGAGATATTCTTGTTTATATGAAAAAAAAAAACAAAAAAAATTGATAAAATCAAAAAAGTTAAATACCAGAAGAATTAACAACTTTTCGAAAAAATGTTATACGACTTTTTTGTTGCAAATAACTTGTTTAATCACCTCTTAAAGTTTGGCGATTTTTAGAGACACATCATACCTTAATTTCTGCTTTGTATTATTAATGATTCTTCATGAATTTTTCAATAACTGGATAATTTTGATGCATTAAAATACTAAGGATCTATTAATCTAAAACCTTTTTTTCAGGATTTTCAATAGAAAAACATGCCCTCATACAAATTAACTTACTTCGATATTCCCGGCATAGCCCAACATATAAGATACATTTTATCATACGCAAACCAGCCATTTGAAGATGTTCGTCTGAATTCTAAAGAGTGGCCAAAACTAAAAGAAAGTATGTAGTATTAGCTTAATCTTAAATATAATAAGTAACTGTAAACTTGCTTTTATCATCTAGATTACCCCTATGGAAAATTGCCCATATTTGAAATCGATGGAAAAGTATTTAATCAAAGTAACGCCATCGCCAGATATTTAGCAAAACAATATGGATTAAATGGTAAAAGTGACTTGGAAACCTTGGAAGTGGAATGCTTAGCTGATACTTTGGTAGATTTGAGAAACGGTAGGTACATTATACATCTCTGGTATGTCTTCCTTGGATCTCGAAATAAGTTGTTTAAGTTAAAAAGAGAACGACATGATTCTCCGATTTCCTACTTGCGCTTGCTACTAAGAGGGGAAATAAAATTGGCCATCTCTATTTCCAATTTTTGTTAGACTATATTTAGTAGCGGAAAATACTCAAACGTTCTCTTTTTAACCTGTAATTTATTATTACCTTGGCAAGGGTCTACATTTCTTAAACTGATTGTTCTGTTGAGGTATTAAACAGGCACATTCAGTGAAGTAAGTTTAAAATATTTTGTAGGTTTGTCTGCTATTTTTTATGAAAAGGATGGAGAAAAACAAAGAGAGTTAACCAGGAACTTATTACAGAACCTGTTTCCAACTTATCTTAAAAAGTTTGAAGAGATCGCTGCCAAAAGCACATCTGGATGGCTTGTTGGCTCTCAGGTGGGTTATAGAATTAAAAAAGTATTAGTATTATTAGTATGCACTGTATTAAAAGTATTATTGCTTTATCTCTTTAATATGTTAACAATGTTAACATATTCAAGAAAAATAAACACTTCTTTGCAGATTACATGGGCAGATCTATTTTTCGCTTCGAGTCTGGCTCTCTTTGAGGAAAAATTCCCTGGTGTTTTAAAATCTTATCCAGCTTTAACGGCTTTGGTAGAAAAGGTCGAAAATATTCCTAGTATTAAAGCTTACTTGGAGAAACATCAGAAGTAAAATTGTATTTTTATATGTTTATGAATATATTGATAAAAATATATTCATTTGTTTTATTTCTTTGAGTTATCACTTGACCAAGTATCTTATTTATTAACGCAAATAACAGAGCTAATTTAACTGTAAGTAGTAGTATTGCCTATTGCCTGTTTTTTTTATTTGCTTTTATTTATTTTTTATCTCAAGGTCACAGCCTTAATTATGGTATTAGAAAAAAATTATTTCTATATGTTCTTTCTAAGTTGATATCATTTTTATTTTTGTTTTTATGTACAGAATACTTTTTATTTGCAAACATTTCTTTTTGAATTGAAAATGTTTGACATTACAGATTTTAATTTTTAATGAAGTAGTAATAATTTGTTCATTTAGCATATTTGCTACATATATGGTAATAAAGCAAGATTCGAAAAAATACAAACTCATAATTAACAATATAAAACCTAAAATTAGTGTCTTAAAAAGTGTAAAAATAAAATTAAAAACTCGAAAAAGTGTAAATACAAAAATAAAAAGACAAAGCAAGACAATTTAAACATAAAACCACTTACATGTGCACAGATATAATTTAAAACGATACTATGAAGTGTATAAATAAAAATGAAAGCACCAAGAAAGACAATTAAAATATAAAACATTTACAATTCAATGTTTTTTTTTGTTAAAAAAAAACACTTTTCATGTTTTTCTAAATATAATTAGGCTTTTACAGTTCTTTATATTAATGGGTAATTTATTAAAATATTTAATACTTTTGTGCAGAATAGTGTTTGTCATTCTGTTTGAAATATGTCTACCCATCAATACAAAATCTTCCTGTTGACTAAAGACTGCAATCTTTTCACAAATATTGTTTGGAAGCAATTTATTTTTTAATTTAAAAATAAACATACAGGTACTAAATAATATTTTTTGTTTTACCGATAAGATATTTAGTACATTTAACATATTATCTAGCGGTGTATATCTATGACATTTTAGTATTATCCTCATGGCTCTGTTACCGGAATACCAAAAAAAAAATGTAGAACAAAAATCCAAGTGCGGCAAAATAATACTATTATAAATTAGCAATTTTATTTGTAAAAAGGGGTTTCTGGCAAATTTTGATAAATTTTTTTTTTTACCTTTTGGGTGTTATTCTGTTAATATGAGAATCAAAATTCAAATTTGGATCCAAAACAACACCCAAATATTTAATTTCTTTCTGGTAGGATATTAACGATAGGAGGCACGTTAAAAAATGCTTAAAGAGTTCATAAACGGTAATACCGTTGATTGAATATTTCAATATTCAATCAACGGTAATACTGTTTATAATTGGAAGCATAATCTATGTATACAGTGTGGTGACTTTAACTGGAATAAATTCAGTTAAAACTAGTCAAAATTTATCTCGCAAAATTCCTGAGACCCGTCGATTTTTGTTTTTTTTTTCACTTTTTAAGATAGTTTTTGTATTTTTTCACCTACAGGGGGGTCCAAATTAACCCCAACTTTTTTTTTCAAATGGAAAGTCACTTTTTTTAAACTCTCATTAAAAAGAGCCCTTTTTCTTGATTAAATTGCCCTATTTACTTTTGTGATTATCTAAAGGAGAAATACGCAAAAAAAAATAAAAACCATTAAATTATTAAAATTCTCGAAATATTTTGTGTTGGTAACTTTTTGGCGTGTTTGTTTATTTTATTGATATCGAGACATTTCCTGACATTGTTGTAGTGTTACTGTTAAAGTGAATTTTAATAAGACTAAATCTATAATTATACCCTGGAAATCATAATAATAATAATAATGATAATAATGATAATGGACAAATCTATGTCACTGTTCTCAATTTAACATTTTTTTTTACAATTCAGTTTTAATTCTTGAACGTTCACTGGGAAAATGTCAAGTATTTTACTTTTCCTTGTCTTCATCTAGAATCAGATATTCATGCAAATACCCTTTATGCACTATAGTTTGTATATTAGTAATTGCCCAGACAGTCACAGAAATCATAAATTTTTTAAATTTCCATTGAATCCATCCTTACAAAAATCTTGGAGGAAGATCTGTCATATAAGTCCGTCTAAAAATGTCACCAATTATCGAGTTTCCTCCAAACACTTTTCTGATTCTAATTTTAACAACCCTGATAATCCTGTGCGACTTAGATGGGATGCTGGAGTAGAAATGAGATTCACATGGAGTAAAAACACAACACCTATTTGTTTAGTTTAAAGAAATTGATGACACATCCAGATTAACATATCCTTCTCAAAAACTGATTTCCCTATACTCTATTTCAGAAGTGTGTAGAGCAATAAAACCTCATTAGGTATGCAAAAGTGGTACCTGGTGATCCACCAATATTTTATGCCACTACCTTAGTTGGGTATTAGTTTCAATGTAAAATTCTTTCTTTTCGTTGATTGCAGGTAGTGCCACCCGGTTTTGGGTCAATTTATGAGTTTTGCCCATTGTTACCCACTGATAAACATTGAAAACGGTTCGCCAAAGGCGTGCAACTGGGACTTGTTTTTTACCTTATAATGAATGTACTTAAATGCTATTTTATTTTAGAAAGTTACTTTTGTTTAAATGGAATAATATATTTTTTTCACAAATTTATTGAACATAATATGTAGAGTAAAACAGTTGAAAATGTCACTTTTGGATCTGGCACTTTTTGAACAGTGTATAACAATTTTAAATTATAATAGATTGTAGTCTTCTTCGTCATCTGACGAACTGTCATCACCTCTTGACATTATAATTAAAGGATCGACTGTCTGATCGATGAGGTTGTCAAGATCCCACATTTTGTCCTCTTGTTTAATTACATGCTGGACTGCTTTTCGCCAATTCTCTGGTGTCGCTTCCGTAATGGCTTGATCAAACAGTAGCTTAACATCTTTCATTTTAAAAGTCGTGTTTTGTCTTGCTACAAATCCTTTTACCTGCGCCCATATCAGTTCTATAGGATTTAGTTCGCAATGATATGGCGGTAAGCGCAGTACAGTTATATTATATTTTTCGGCTATATCTTCCACGGCGTATTTCATGAAACGAGTTTTGTGTAAGTTTGCTATTGCCAGCAGTTCTTTTTTTATCAAATTTGCTTCAAACGCAATACCTTTTGCAGTCAGCCAATCGATAATTTCTTGCTTTCTCCAACTTGAAGTTGGCGTCTTCTCTATTCGCCGTGAATGATAGCTTGCGTTATCCATAACCACCACCGAATTAGCCGGAAGAAATTTTATCATTTCACCAAAATAGACCTCGAAAACGTCTGAGTTCATGTCTTCATGGTAATCTCCTGTGCGAGTCGACTCAAAGGTTAGCAGACCTTTTAAAAATCCCTCTTCGCTTCCAATATGTGTGATTATAAGTCTTTTTCCTTTTCCCGAAGGTACTTTAATACCCGTAGACAGGCCTTCTATGAAAGCTTGGCCAGCACTGGTTATATTTTTGTCTTGCCACATTTTTTGGACTATATAACCTTCGTTAATCCACGTCTCATCAAGATAAAAAACTTTCTTTTGCTCCCTGCGGTACTGCTTGATACTTCTCAAGTATTGTCGTCTCCAACAAACAATTTCGTCGCTCTCCAGTAAAAGTGCTTTGCGGTTATGCTTTTCGCAGGCAAAATCCATATTTTTTAAAGTTTTCCATAAAAGTTTTCTACTTATCAACGGAATACTGTCATCTCGGCCAAGCTCCATTAAAATTTTGTCTAGGGTGGGTATTTCCTTTTTAAAATAAAAAGAGTGAACTTTTCTTCAAATTATACATTTAGCATTTTCATCAAGGACTTTTGTAGGTTGTCTTGGCTTTTGCTTGGGAGATTCCACTTGACCTGCTACTTTTCTTTCCCGCAACAATTTGAAAATGGTGGACTTTCCAATTCCACTCATTCGAGAACATTTTTCAACAATTTCTTGCACAGTAAAACTAGGGTAATCATGTTTTATGCAATCATGTACATTTAAAATAATAACTTTTTCACTCAGCGATAGTGGAGAATTTTTAGTACATCTTTTCGTTGGACTGAATACCTCCATTTTTTAAATATTGGGATAATATTATTGTGATTTCACTACAGCGTAGCAGTGACTAGTAACGTTTAAAATATGATTTAAAAGTATTTATAGTCTGTATATATTAGCTGACCCCATTTTTGCATGTTACAAAGCGTTAAAAGATAGGTACCTATACAAAAGGATTAAAAGTATTTATTTAGTATTTAATCTCTTTCAAAATAAAGGCATTTAATCCGTGAAAATTAAATTCATAAATATTATAAGTACCTGCGCCTATGAACTACCACGAAATGTAGCCAAACAGAACGGAATTCCCCAGTTTATTGCTCTATACACTTCTGAAATAGAGTATAATTGACTTAATCCATCTTAAGTTATACACTTTTATGGATAACCATGGTCATTTAGTCAATTTAAAAAAAAGTTTTAGTTGGTTTATGAAAAATTTGTTAAGGACTCTTTTTGTGACCAGCATGATATTATAAAATAAATTGTTTAAGGTAACACTAGCTTAATAGTTTATAAATATTTAAAAGGATAGAAATCAAGAGCCAACTTCAAAACCACAACGATAATAACTTTAAGTGTTGTTCATTTAAAAAAACAGAAAAAGTTTCGACAATCTAAAATGTCTGAAAAAAAAAACAAAAATCTTGAATATCCTCATTTACCTCATGATACACAATCAGAATCATTTTGTTTTTTAACTTTTTAGCTATAAATACTAAGTTATTAGTAGGTAATAAAGTAGGTAAGGTATTATTTCGAACTTTAATTGTGAGTCCTTCCTGGAGACAACCCCACTGACTTGTGGGATCTTAATCCAATTGTGACTAACCAAAAATCAAAAGTCGTATTTTGTTTTTATTTGCTTGAAAAAATAAAAAAGAAAAAAACATGTATATTAACTTGTACATCTGTATTTGTGTTATATCTAGTCATTATTAGTTAACTAATTCACAATAAGAAGCCACATTTATTTCAAAAGATAGGTTCAGTTTCTATTGTTATAAGAGTTTATATTTTATTTTCCATAATATGTGGATATATATTATTTTGTTACAATTGTATAGATGATTAAAAAATATATATGTTTAATTTTTTATTTAGATATGTTTATTACATGTTTCTTATAATGTTTTATATACTTATGGAGACAAAAAAAGCAGGTAATTTTTTTTTTAATCCGAAAATTATTAGGATTTTCAAGTTTAAATATGCTTTATAACTGCAATAATTCTATTTTTTACATAAAAGATCTTATTAATACCACACTTACAGTTTACGGTATTTAATTTAGAATAAATTGTAATTATTTTTTATGTATTTGAAAACCTTTTGTTAAATTTATTTTAATTCATCTTAAAATAAAATATTCAAAAGACAATTTAATTTTGTTTTTTTTTATTTAAAATTTACTCCCATACCTATCGTGCCAATTTATAATTCTTGATAAGTATCTATATCTAAATATCTTAAATCTCCTAAATAAGCAATATCTTGAAAACCAAATTTAAATTAAATAATATTTTAGTTGATGTGTTATTTTTTTAATAAAGTGATGAGGGATGCCTGAGATAAAATATTTATTTTTTTTCCAAATTTAAAATTAACTATTTTCATAAAATGTGGGTATTTCTAAACTGATAAGCGTATTGTTAACTTTGAAATAAAATAAATTTCTATTTAAATATATCACTCACCAGTTAACTCATCAACTTCTGTAATTTTGCAAATTACTTCAAATTTAAATATCGCGCAATAGATCAGGCTTAAATTTCCCGCCACACACCACCCAAGATGGTTGCCTCCGTCTTTGTCAACAACGTCAATAAAACTGTCAACGGAATTTCTGTTTGTTCATTAGGCAACACGCATTTCCCTATATTTGTGTTTTGTGGTTCTAGCCTTTCAATGTTCTAAGATGTTGGTCGATGATGGCTTCACAGACTCCATTATTTTATTGGACACTTTTGTTTTGTTTTTAATATACTCATCCGCTGCACTGACTAATATTGTGGCTGAGGATAGCCGAAAGCAGTACCCTGTTTTAATGTTTCTAGAAGATTCAGAAATTTCGCAACGTTTCCTGCCCTATTTCCTATTTTGTTGATATTGGCAACCTGTTTTGAGCATTTACCATTGCGCTATTAAGAAAAAAAGCCTTTTTTTCTATTATATTTTGAAAGCGAGGACAAAGATACTTTTTGCAAGTTTTATAAAAAGTACCTGTAACGTACGGTACTTTTGTTTTGGTGTGTTGTTTATTCACCAGTATTGCTGAATCTAAATCGTTGATATCCTCGATTGGTAATCTGCAGAGTTTCTTCTGCCTACAAACTCCCGTTAATCCAAATGCTACAACAGCCTAAGAAGTATAAGGTATACTATATTTGTTTCTAATATTATTATCTGAGTAAAATACCATAATAAGCAAATATTTATCATTTGGAGCAGTAGATAGAAATCAATGGAAATCCTTTTCAGTGAGAATGTAGGACTTTTGTTGTCCCTCCAAACCATTAACTTGTTATATGTAGTTTCGTAATGTTCTCGAGATTTTTCAGCAAATAGGCTCAACGATGTATTTGCGGCTTGCTGTGTCAATTCGAAAGGATCAGTGAATTCAATTGTGTGCTCCATTACTCATACATTAACGGAAACAATTAAGAAAAATCTGATATTTAAGTTGAATTACTTTTTAAGTAATATGACACTAAATACGTTCCTTCAGAGATAATAACCGATTCCAAGCGGTCTATCGGTAATTACCGTTCCTAAATGGTATTAGCCAAACACGTCCAAGCGGTTATAGTTATAACCGCTTGAGATACGTGACGTCACCAATTAGCCCTTTATACGTCATCAATTTGGAACAGTAATTACCCACGTCCGGAGCTGTTTTCTAAACGTCAAATGCCAAAGATATTGAAATAAGTTCGGGGAAAAAATAAAAACAAACTATTTCAATTATTTCCAAAAAACAAATTATTTCCTTTTTAAAAATGACACAAAATTTATTATGGCTAATATGTTTTCTGTTTTGATATTTATGTTTAAGAACTAATTACATATAATATTACTGGCGTCTGGGGTATTATTTAAAAATAAAGAAAATTATGATAGTGACAGCTGACAAATTACGAAGTTACTTCAACCAAACACAGAAGTTGCCATCTTGCTTGGCAAAATTGACAAGGAGCTGACAGACAGTTGTTGACATTGACTGATAAAACATCATTTGTCATTGTCATACCATTTGAGTTTGTTTTTCATTTCAATGAATGCAAGCTTGGGTTGAGTTTGCTATTTGTTTTAAGCATGTTATTTTAAATTCATGACTTTTTCTGAAAAATTCTTTTTCAATATGGGGAGTAATGTTTTAAATGATTTGCACCAAGCAATTCCAGGTTTCTGGTAAGAAAATCTGTAAAAAAAAATTATTTATCACTTTTATCTTTTTGTATTGTTAATCTTTAGTCTTTAATAAAATCAAATTAAGTTGATTTCAATGAAGAATTTTCACTTTTCAAGTATTTAATTTTTAACTTGATTAATTTAAATACATATTACCAAATGTCTGGCCTCTCATTTTCTATTCAATAATTAACATTTAATTTAAAATTTTCCTGACAATGGGTGGAATGCATAAAAAGTAATATATGCTAATGCTTCAAGTATGTACTACATTTCTAAAGTTTATACTACACTAACGAAGCATTTACTACTCTCTGTAGCATATACTACTATGTACGCGATACATAGAAGAAGGTGCTATGCTTTGGAAGTATCTACTAGTTATAGTAGTATTTACTATAGTTTAAATGAAGTTGGTGTTTAACAAACTTCGGCCCCAGCAATCAAAGTGTTTTAGTAAAAAATGGCAGTTTTTATGGATATGCATCGTCAAAAAGTATACAAGCAAAGAAGAGAATACAATAATGACGATTTATATTGAAAATTATTTAGGTAATTACCATAAATTTAATAGATTTTTCTATCCCAATCATCTAATCACGCTTTGGTATTTTAGATTTAACAGAGAATATGTAGAGTGGCTTGGACATTATTTTCTCCAAGATAATAATGAACCGGTGGAAACAAGGGGTGGAGCCCTGTCACCGACTCGGAAAATTGAGGTTTTTTTGAGAAGTTTAGGTGTTTCTAGTAAATTAACTTTGTAATTTGAAAAATGTAAATAACTTTTCTTACAGGAGATCCTGGATTTTAGCAAGGAGTTGGTGTTGATCTAGACGTCAATCAAAGCACTGTTTCCAGAACCTTCGCCGCGGTATCTAAAGTAATTTATTCAAAAAGAAACAATTGGATAAAGTTCCCCAACACTAACGAATTGCTTAGAGTTGCTATTAATGAGGGAGCACGTGGTGAGCGAATGCCAAGGGTTATAGGTGTTATTGACTGTACCCATGTAAAAATAACAAAACCATCTATTCACGGTGATGAATACGTGAACAGAAAAGGGGTATGCTCAATAAATGTTCAAGCTACTTGTAATGCCCGAGAAATGTTTACAAGTGTGGATGCATCTTGGCCAGGCTCCGTAAACGATAGTCGAATTTGGCGAAACTCCATAGTGCGTGGAATTATGTATAATAATGTGCACGAAGCAGCTTTATTAAGTGATGAAGGATATGGTGTTGCCCCGTGGTTATTGACACCATATAAAAATCCAACTACACCAATCCAAGAAAATTATAATTTAATCCATGCAAAGAAACGATGTGTCGAGCGCTGCTTTGGTCAGTTAAAACGGCGTTTTCCAATGCTCTAGTATACTTTTCGCCTAAAAACTGAAAAAATTCCGGAACATATTGTGAGTGCATTTGTACTTCACAATATAGCTAAATATCTACAAGATCTATACCATGATTTTGATTGAATTGAGATAGAAGTTCAGCATCCCAATGAACTAATGCCGAAGGGTAATCAAGCACAAATTAGAAATCAAGGTACACAGCGCAGAAATGAAGTTTTGAGCTGAGTTTTTATTTTGTAATGATAACTAACATACCTAATAATTTAAGTTGTTATTATTATGATAATTATATACTAAATAGGTAACTTATGAAACGTTCAATAATAAACTAAGTATAAAAAAGTAACAACTAAATAAACTAATTATTTCAATTTTAAGTTTGTGACAAAATATCAAACTATAAAAGAAATAAATGGATACTACACCTCATATTATATTTAAATTATGAGTTCATACGTAGATTTTATATTCCTGTTAATAATCCAACATGTCCCGCCTAATTAAATGGTCAACTAAATGCCCACCAGCTTTGGCAAAATTTACCAATGCAATCGCGGCCCGTTCCTGAGCTTCAGCTGAAGACTGTTGAGCTCGAGAAGCAGAAATTTGGGCTTCGGCTACTTCAATTTGTTTTCGTATTCGTAGACAGGTCTTTTGTAGTTGAATAAATGTCTCCTCCTTATCAGCTGCTTTAGAACCTTTAGGTATCATGACTTTAACTTGTTTGAGGCCAGATTTAGAACTGAGGAAGTCATCTTCACTGTTTTGGAAGGAAACATCATTGCTTACACCGGCCTGACATGCACCTGGTACTCTGTGTAGAACTGGGTTTTCTCCTACATTCCATAAGTCGTAGAATTTTTTTTGCCATTTCGTCAGTACAATTCTTTTATTTCCAGTTTTTTTCAAGTCAACTATTTTCTTAACTTTTGTTTTCATGTTAATAAACTTTTTCAAAATTTGTTTTGTGTCTAGATTTTTTCCCATTATTTTATTAAAACCAGTTGTTAATTTTTTTAGTGCATCTTCTTTTTCGTTTTTAATTTTTGGTGTCATCTTTTTATCAAATAAAATTTGATAACTTTCAAGTAGAGTAACAAATAATACTTGTTAGTTTTTATCTTGTCCTAGCTCTTTTGGTGCATCGGAATCTAAAGAAGATTACTTATAGTTAAACCACTATTATAATCACTGAACTTTTAAAAATTTTGAATCCGAACCGAATTACACGAACACACTTAATACTAATAGACGCACTGATAGAAAAACGAGTTTTGACAAGTGTCTTGTCAATTTTGAGAACTTTGACATGCGCTTACTGCGACACTAGTAGATACTTTTCTCTTAAGTAGTAGGTACTTCTGTTGGGCCGTACAGTGTAGTATTTACTTCATAGGCGAAGTAGATACTTTTATGTAAAAGCAAATGCTACAAAGTAAATACTTTTTAGCGAAGCATTAGCATCTACTACTTTTTATGCATTCCACCCAATTTCCTTAATGTAAGAGTAAGTATATTTCGAGGTTCGTAGTATGGTTCTGAGAAATATAGTAATAAGAGATTTTTTTTTCCTCGACTTCTGTTCAATGACAGTCTCATGAATCGCAACCTAAACATCAAGAAGTAAGTTACATTACTGGTAATAGTAGTGATAGCAGCAGTAATGAGTCTTCCCATGAATCTTCCGCCGAAAAAAAAAGAAAAAATATTAAGTTTACGGAATCATGGCTTAAAAACGAAAATTTTTCTACTTGGTTAGTTAGAAACCCTCATAAAAAGATGAAGCTTTTTGTAAAATATAGCAATTTTGGGTGGAATTACTCACGTCAATAGACATGCAAGTTCCAAAACACATGAAAATAATATAACTGCTGCCCAAAATGCACCAAGGGATACTGAATTTTATAATAAAAAAAAGAAGACGGACTATCGTTACAAACTAAGTCGGCGGAATTAAAAATTTTAGGATTTATTGCTGAACACAATTTAGCGTTTTCAGTTTTAGATCACTTCCCACAATTACTTTCACCAGTCTGCCCTGATTCCGAAATCGCTAAAAAAATAAAACTAGGCAGAAAGAAGGGAACAAGAATTTGCAAAGACGTTATGAAACGGGAAAATTTATTTGTTTTATCAAAACAGTTGCAAACTTGCAAATTCTCCCTAATAGTAGATGAAACCACAGATATTTCCTCATCGAAGAGCCTTGTTATGGTTGTCCGTTTTTATGACAAATCAGCAGAGAAAGTGTGTGATAAATTTTTGGCATTAATTAAAGCTGAGAATGCCACAAGTGGAATATTCGAATCTATTTCAAAACTTTTTGACGAAAACAAAATTCCTTCCAAAAACCTATTTGGTTTTGCTGCGGATAATGGTGCAACCATGATGGGATAATATAAATATGGATTACAGCAAAAATTACAGAAATTCCAACCCAACGTTATATGTATTCGGCTGTTCATGCCACACCTTAGATCTTTGTAGTAGTGCCGCCTGTGCCAAGCCTCCTGATTCAGTAGAAGAATTGACAAGAGACATATATTCATATTTTTCCCACAGCTCTAAAAGAATTGAATCATTTAGAGAATATCAGCTTTTCACAGAGTAACAGCCACACGTGATTTTAAGACCATCTCAAACAAGGTGGTTAAGTCTCCAGTTGGTAGTGAACAGGATCCTGGAACAATAGGCAGCTTTAAAATTATTTTTTACGAACGCAGAAAATATTAAAAAGGCAAAAAATATATTAACTGCTCTAAACAATGACACTTTTAAGCTGTATTTCTCTTTTTTATCAGATATTTTAGATATTGTTAATAGAATTTCAATCTGAAGGTTTTAAAATGCATGTTTTGCTAAATAGGATTACAACGTTGTACAAAACTATTCTTAGGAACTTTATTAATCATACTTATATAATAATATTAATGAGAGGCCAATAAATCAAGTTTCTTTTCATCCAGAAAATTATTTACCGTTGGATGCTATCTATGTAGGTGCAAATTGTGAAGTTATTTTACAAGAACATCACATTCCTGACATTGAACTGAAACAATTTAAAATATCTTCTTTAAGTTTTTACGTGGAGCTATGTTCTGAAATTAAAAAAAGATTCAAGTTTGATGATCCAGTACTTTTGCAAGAAATTTAGATAGAAAAATAGTGACACTTTCAACTGAACCCATCGTGCCAATATATTTGAAATTTAAACCTTCTTTTCCTGATATAAATATAGAGCAGCTCAGTAGTGAATGGAGAAGCATTGCTGCAAATGACGTTCTATTGAAAAACAATAATAAATCTGTAGAGGAATTCTGGACTCTTGTATTCAATGTGAAAAATTCTCAAGGAGAGTTAATGTACCCAAATTTTACGGTTTTTGTTCAAGTATTATTGTCGCTTCCACACTCTTCAGCGGCTGTTGAGAGAAAATTCTCCGATTTAAATTTAATAAAGACAAAAAATAGAAATAAATTACAAATAAGTACATGTAATGTACATGTGATGCTCTCTTACATTCTAAGGCTTTTTTTACTAATGCTAGCTAGCCCATGCCACAACTAGCCAATACCACAACTTTCAACCCTCGGCTTCTATTGAGCTTCGGCATCTATTGAGCTTAAATATTAACTCAAACTCACAGAATGAGGAAGAAGAGCCTGAGGATATAACATTTTTAATTAAAATGTCATATCCTCCTATCTATATCCTCTTTATATAAACTACTTAAAATTATATATTATTAGGATTCGGTATATAATATATGTACATACATATTCATTATATTTTTAGTAGGTATATTTAATGAATTACAAACATGCAATGAAAAATTAGTTTTTTCGTTTTTACTAGCATATTTTTTTTGTTAAATGAAGTTTTTTTTATGTAGTATTCAAAAATTGTTTTATTAAAAAATGCAGAAAAAACATATGATCTGCCTGAAAAGTTCTTAAAATTCATATAAATACCTACGCGAAAACCTTCAAATTAAAAAATCAAAACCAGTCCTTTAAATTAATTTTTTTTTTGAATCTAGTACATTTTTAGAATCAATTCTAGTACATATGCTTTATGTCAAAAGCACAACGCTGAGTGAGACTGAAAGTTTGGCGTGCGTTTTTAATGATCAACATAGCAGTCGTAGAAAAGATTTCTTGTGATTTTTAGTTTACTATTTTGTTATTTTTCCATTTGGATTTTTGTTGCTAGGCTCTTGTTCTGGTGAGAAAATATTTTCAGGGTAATCCAGTATTATTCACCTCTTAGCCAGGATTAAAGGCTTAATTATCAGTTGAGTTTTACTTTTTTCTCTCTTTGAGTTGAGTTTTACTCTTCACTACAAAATAAAAAATCTACAGATTTTATCTAGAAATTTGCTTTTTTTAACTCTAAAATAACAAACTGACAATAAAGGCAATGAGAAAACTGTACTCTACTTCCGCTTTTTTTTACCGCTTGGTGGGTAATATATAAAATGAAATGTTTGTGACATTTTCACGAGGGCAAAGCCATTTCGGATACTTTATGTAAAGGTTTACGTGTCGTTAAGCGCGATGAATGGGTTGCTGAGTTAAAACAGATTTTGAATTAAAAAAAGGAAAGTTGTGAAAGCCAAGGATTTACAAATGAACAATGCTAATAAGGTTGCAATTAATTATTGTAAATGATTTAAATAGTACACGCCTAGTAAAAGAATAGTCTGTATTTGTAAGGACCATTAAAAATTGCAGTATGAAGATCTCGGTGCAAGTTTGTTAATTACAGCTTTGGTTTTAAAATTGTTCGATCATCAGCATATATAGAGGGAGAAGCTATATTTGAAGTTATAAATTGCATCGATGAATAAAATTAATAATAGTATAGGTTCAATGCACAAACCGCAGTAGTCCAGCCAAGCCTTTCATTGAATTTTTTTCAATTGAATTATTTTAGAATAAATTATAGCCCCTTATATTGAGGTCTGATAAATCTTTAATAAGTTTAAAACATCAATACTTCTCACTCCTCTAGATTCTAACTATTAGGAGGTATTAATACTGTAATAGTCAAGAAATAGAGAAACTAAGTCATAAGAATTTTAACAAATAAATTTAATCAAAGACAAACAATCATTACTATATTTTGATGAAATAAATTTAATACAATTCATCGCAAAGAAATTTTTATAGTATCGTCAATTTATTAAATAAAATTATTGTATCAGTTTTTCAATAACAATTGATTCTTTTGGTCACACCTTTAAAATCACTCTCTTTTGAGACCATTAAAAAGTTTAAATATTAATATCTCTAAAAGGGTTCAATAGTAGCGAGATTTTTGAAATATTTTTTAAACAAAACTGTTTGCACAACGCATATTTTAAATGAAAAATTAAATTATGCCAAACCTAACAAAGTTACGGAGTTTAAGTTGTTGCTGGTATCGCCCTCTGTGATATAAGTTTAAAAACGATTTTTTATATAATATTATACATAGAGTCTACTTACTTTTAAAATGTACCTATTAAGACTTGCATACGCATGCGGTGAAAAGCTTCGCATATGCGTGCTTACTCAAGCCATTCACGCTCAGAGCATTCGTTGAAATTAAAAATCTCCGCGTGCTCAAGTCGCTGCATCCATTCGTGAAAAAATGGCCGAAGAGTTGCTTATGGTTAGTGCTGCGTTTGTGGTTATTAGGAGTCTATTAAAAAATAAAAAACAAAAAAAGATGGCGATGGTGGATGACGCATTGCATTTATTTAAAAGAAAAACTTTACAAATGGAATCCGATTTACTGTTAGATTTGACTTTAGTACCTGATACCGGACAATTTCAAAACTTTACACGTATGTCGGTAGAAGACTTTGAACACCTTTTAAGTAATTTTTTTTTTGTTATTAGGAAATTTAAAATAGTTTTTTTATGAAAATCAGTTGTGTATGTTTGATAACATATTATAATATTTTGATTTTTTGTCAAATGACTACTGTTATGGCGGGAACTTTGATAAAAGTAATATAAAAGGTCATGAAATAGCGTTGATTGAAACGAATACGCCATCACTTCTAAAGTGATTTTCCAATTTTTTTAATTTTCGTCATATATAAAATAATACATTTGTTTATTTTTATTTAAAATCATATATATTAGGTTCCTATCAAATGATTTATAATGACAAAACCGGAATAAAAATATTTATAAATGTATAGTTGTAAATTAAAGTAGAGAGTTAAAGTAGAGTAAAAATTATATAAGTTTTAAATGTAGATTTTATAGACAGTATGTCAATAAAATCATAATTTCTGATATATTCATGTATTTTTTTGAAAATCAATCAATAGACATAAAATTAAATTCGTAACAATTTTTCCAAATAACTTTTTTAGATATGCTAACTTCTAGCCCTATATTTTACATTTTATATATCTTTTTTCAAATTTCCCGCCATATTAGGGGCAAGAGCTAGTCACTTGACAGCTATCAAAATGTTTTATAGGTTCTCAGATATGCACAACTGATTATCATCAATCCGTTTTCTAATTTTGTTTCAAACTTTATTTAACTACCCTGTTTATTTGTTTCAAAATTACGTAATATGGATACGACCTTAAAAGTGGTCAAATTTCGACCTCAAAATTTTTTGCCACTTTTACGTATAAATTCACTCATCCTGGGACACACTGTATATGATAAATATTTTCATTTTCTATTTTCGCACGCATTAAATAAC
This sequence comes from Anthonomus grandis grandis, assembly GCF_022605725.1. NCBI lineage: Eukaryota > Metazoa > Arthropoda > Insecta > Coleoptera > Curculionidae > Anthonomus > Anthonomus grandis. The sequence continues at coordinate 148,165 of NW_026088469.1, forward strand.
AAAATTAATAATAATATCACTAAACATTATCCAAAGACAGTGGATGTCTATTTTATTAAACTAATAGATAAATGACTCTCTTGATAAGAATAATGTATATATTAATACTATAGACCTATTTAAAGAAAAGCAGGAGTCCTGGCTCAGCAGGATTCCTGATATCCGATATAGGTTTCAACCCCATAGTTACATGTTGTCACACACTTGCGTGGCTAATTTGATAAATGTGTTTGTTGGCCTGCAAGCTGTTTATATGAAGAAAAGATTGATTTGTACAAGGTCCTTACTACATAGATACATACATAATAATCGATTGTCGAGGAAAAGCTGATCAGCTGTATGTACGTATGTAGGCTGATTGTCGACCTTGGTATTTTAAATGTGAAAATCAGGAATAAATAAGCTTATTTGTGTTCACTTTCAGACAGTTTATTTATTAATTTAGCATATTGATTATTCTATAAATTACAGAATTTCTATTCGCTCTTTTCTCGACAGAAAAAACCTGGAAATTTTAAAGAGCTTCATAAAATGTGAATCGAACATACTTTTTTATGTTAGTGCATAATGTTAAATTAAGTGCCTATCATTTAAAACTTCTTTAAAGGTATGCGTGGGATATTGAAAATTAAAAACTTGCTTTATTTTTAAATGTATTAATTAAAATCATATTTTGCAACGATGTTTTTAAATAATAATAAAAACGTTTATTAGTCATTAAAAAAGCAAAAAAGAAAGTACTAAGAGAGGTACACAGACAGCGAATGTTAGGGGTAATATGGAGAAAACCGACCAGACGGGCAATACCGACCAGGCCATTTTTTATTTAAAAACACCTTTAAAACAATTTTACTACAGCGACACCTATGACCGCTTGCGTAATCTAGAAGCCAGTATTGTGGCCACCACTTTATCTAATGTTTAGGGTCTGTGGTAAATTAAAGTTGTTTTTTCCAGCGGGTTGATATATTATTTTTGTCCCACAAAATAGGTAAATATGTTAAAATCAATGTAAAATAGGGCATTTTTTTGATACTATATTTTAGATAACACCTTTTGAAGTATAGATTTTATAAATTTTTCCATGTAAATCTTTTTGATTTTTTGTGGGTTAGGTTAATGTAATCAGACTATAATGTCTGGTAAAATCGACCATACTGATCGGTTTTACCCCGATTAATAACAAAGTTTTTTTTCTCTTGATAGATTTGTATGTCAACATGTCTTTTAAATACTACAGAAAAACTAATCGAGCTTCCTGGAATATTGAAGTCATGTCTTAATGCCGTTCGAAATAATACTTTAGGCATAAGGAAGGCCTCCAGAACCTATAATGTGCCCTATGGAACTCTACAAGACCGTCTTAGGGGAAAAGTTGATAATGTAAGAAAGCGCCTTGGAAGGCAGACAGTATTAAGTCCTGTTCAAGAGGAAGACCTAGCAAGCTATATAATTAAAATGTCTAAAATGTTTTATGAGTTGTCTAGGTTTCAAGTCAAGAAAATTGCGTTTCAATTTGCACAATCTAATAATATACCTAATAACTTCAATAAGGAAAAAGGAGTATGTGGCAATGATTGGTATTGTGGTTTCTTGAAACGTCATCCTCAGATCTCCCTTAGAAGACCTGAGTACATCGCTAAATCGAGTTAAGGGATTTAACAAGCAAGAAGTTGATTTATTTTTTACGAATCTCTCTCAAGCGTATGAAAAGCATAGATTCAGAGCTGACCGCAGATGAAACTGGAAGAACTCCTGTTCATATTCCTCCCAAAATTCTAGCTGTCAAAGGACAACGTCAAGTTGGCGCCATTACGAGTGGGGAGCGTGGCAAACTAGTTACTGTGCTTTATGCCATGAGTGCTGCGGGGGACTATATTCCCCCTATGTTTATATTTGGCAGAGCAAGAATGAAGTATGAGCTTACGAAAAATGGCCCAGTAAATGCAATTTACAAAAATTCCAAAAATAGGTGGATCAATGAAGATCTCTTTTTGGAATGGCTTCAACGTTTTGCTACACACACTAAGTACTCAATTAATGATAGGGTCTTACTTACTATCGACAACCATTGCAGCCATTGCACATTAAATGTCTACAACTTTTGTAGAGAAAATGGAATAGACATAGTAACCCTAACTCCTCACACATCACACAGGTTGCAGCCATTAGATGTTTGCTTTTTGTGGCCCTTAAAAACCGCGTATAATCGTGAGTGTGATTATTTTTTAAAGGCTCAAAATTATCAAAAAATTGATTAGACAGATATTGCTGAATTATTTAAAAAAGCATACAATAAAACAGCTACAATAGAAAAAGGTGTAAAAGGATTTGAGACCACAGGAATATTCCCAATGAATCGAGAGGTAATAAATGAAGATGAATTTTTTGTCATTGAAGAAGAGGAAGGAAACGAAACACAAGAAAAAGTAAAAAACAAAACATTAGGCAAGAAACATAACAATATCGACAAAGAAAAAAAAACATATGCCCATCAACTACTGATATGAACGAACCTCAACCAGGGCCATCTGGATTGTGTCAGTTCAAGAAGCCACAGCAAAATAAAAGTGATAGTGATTCCAGCGATTCGGAAGCAAGTCTAATCTCTTTTACCGATGAGGACACCGATAATGAACCAGACAGGACCATTGGTACAACTATCTCATTTGAAGATATTCAACCAATGCCACGCTTTTTAAGATCGGTAGAAAATAACCGAAAGAAAGCGCACTCTCAATTCTTTACTTCAACTCCCAACAAAGAAGAATTGGAAGTTTAGGACAAAATGAAAGCCAGAAAGAAAGTAGAAGCTAAAGGAACAAAAAGAAAAATAATAAGCAGTGGTAATCCGAACGAAGAAAAAAAGAATACAAAGAAAGTACAAAAACTGGAAGAAGCGACTGAACCATGCATCATATGTACGGAATTTGGAAAAGATAAGGAATGGTGGGTGACCTGTACTTGTGGAAAATCTTCGCACGCTGAATGTGCCGGGGTGGAAATCACACAGGTGTATATACAGGGTGACAATTTCAAGAGTAGCCATGGCTTATAATTTTTAAACCGTAAAAGATATAAAAAAATGCTTAAAAACCGTTTCTATAGTAACAAGGGGGAACCAAAATGATGAATTTTTTAGGGATATACTATCATCCCCCTAACCCCCAGAGCCACCCCCTTAAAAATTTTAAATTGGAAGGGTAGTCGAGTGATACCTTGTTTGAAAGGTCTATTAATTCCCTATATTATGCGACCCTACTAATAATAATCAATGCATTTATTTTAGAGTTGTGCCAATTTTAATATTTTATTAAAGGTTATTTAAGTGTTTTTTTAATTTCTTATAAAATTAACATATTTTGAAAATGTCATAAAATATTTAACATTCGAACATTAGTACAAATGGTTAAGAACTAGGAAAACACTCTGCAATATTGCGTTTATTCTATTTTTAAAACAATAAAAATCTGCATTGAACTTTAATTATTTTATTAAATGCTCAAAGTGGCTTCCATTATTTTGCAAGCAAAAGTACAATCTGTTTTCAAACTCTTGACGAACATTTCTAAAAACTTCAGTTGTTAATAATCGGCACTCTTGTGTAATTCTTTGTTTTAGCTCCTCAATGGTGGCAGGCTGCGTTTTGAAAACGACCGATTTTAGGTGACCCCAAAGAAAAAAATCGAGAGGGGTGAGATCTGGCGATCTTGGCGGCCACTCAATAGGTCCTCTTCTACCAATCCATTGGTCTGGATAATGATTATCTAGCCACTCTCTAACAGGCAATACATAATGTAATGGGGCCCCATCTTGTTGAAAATGCAATAAATTTTCATCAAGAACAAGATCTCCATTTTCATCCCTTTGGTTTTCCAATTCCGTTATTACTAAAGGCTCAACAGTTGTTTCTAACATTTCAGCATAAATTTCTCCATTTAGATTATCATCAATAAACAATGGCCCAATTATATTATTCCCTAGAATTCCGGCCCACACATTTATTTTTTGGGGATATTGGGTGTGCCCTTCCCTAAAAATATGGGGATTCTCATCACTCCAGTAACGGCAGTTTTGCTTATTAACGTTACCGTTTAAATAAAAAGTGCACTCGTCACTGAAACAAATGTTTTTTATAAAACGTAGCTCATTTATTATTTTTTGGGTCATTAATTCACAAAATTCGATCCGCCTGTCTGGATCGTCATCACCAAGTTCTTGAACAATCTGTAGCTTGTAAGGATCGAATTTATTAATTTTTAATATCTTTCGTACTGATTCACGAGACACTCCTGTGGCAGCTGCTGCTTGACGAGTCGACATACCAGGATCCATAGCAAAATGCCCAAGAACCTCAATCTGAGTTGCTTCATCCAGTATTCTTGCCTGATTTTTCTTTATATCACCTACAAACCCAGTTTCTTCAAATTTTCTTACCAACTTCTGGATGTAATAATGCCCAACCTGCTTATCTGGGTGCCTCTCATTAAATATTGTGGCACTTCTACGAAAACAGCGATTTTGAGAACCATAAATAAATATCATTTCAACTCTTTCGGCGATCGTATAAACCATTGTAAAAATAAAACTAGAGCAGTGAGAGAACTTTAAATCACAAAAAGAACCACGATATTACTAACCAAACCAAAAATTGAACATTTTAAGGCAAAATTTAAATAAACAAAAAACAACAAATATTTCGAGAATGGCAGGCATCGAAAATTTTCCTTTTTTTTACATCGCCAAATACCATTCCGACAATTCAATAATTTCAGTATAAGTGTACTATTTATTGGAGTTTTGTTTTGGCTTTTAACAATTCATTTTAGTATCAGAATAAATATTTTTATTCTGATAGTAAAACGAATTGACTAACATTTAAAAGGACATACATATCTCGGAAATGGTTGCATTGATTTTAATGAGTAAGATGGCAAAATATAGGGAATTAATAGACCTTTCAAACAAGGTATCACTCGACTACCCTTCCAATTTAAAATTTTTAAGGATGTGGCTCTGGGGGTTAGGGGGATGATAGTATATCCCTAAAAAATTCATCATTTTGGTTCCCCCTTGTTACTATAGAAACGGTTTTAAGCATTTTTTTATATCTTTTACGGTTTAAAAATTATAAGCCATGGCTACTCTTGAAATTGTCACCCTGTATGTCATTTTTGCCAACCCTAAAGTGGTAGTTTTTCAGTGTTTATTTGAGTATATTATATTTAAGTTTATTTAATTTATAAGGTAATTTGTTTTCCAGAATTATGTTTATTTTATACCTATTAAACGTTATAAGCAAACAAAGGCGTTTATACTGTTTTTCTCGTTTTATATTGCACGGTCGATATTACCCGACCAGGTGGTCGATATTATTTTACACACATAGTAATAATTTATACCCACATATAACATATTAATCGAAATGAGTGACCAATAGGCCATTATATTCAGACTTTCAGGGGTGACTTTCAAGAAGTTCCCAAATTCTGTTGAGGCCTTAGAATTAAAAAAATCGTATGCAAAAAAAATAAACAGGAACATATACTTAAAAAAGGAATGGGATAAAAAGAGGAGAGGGGAAGGTTAAACTATAATATCAAATTTCTTCCTTTTTTGTATATAATATTAAAAAAAAACTTTTTTTTTATTTTATCATAAAATATTAATTTGCACATAAATATTCATAGTTATTTTTAATTAGTTTAGAAAGAGAACATTTAGGCGTTGAATAAATGCCACTTAAATTTTGCTTTAAATGCGTTTTCGGACATCGAAAAGTCTAATATTTTAAATTTATTTACAAGGTGCACTATTACATACGAAAATTACTTTTTAAACATTTCTTTGTTGTGAAAGGGAACAGTTAATAAATTTTTTCTTCTTATATTTAAATTGTTAAAAAAAACAAACAGAATGCAGCAATCGTCGATTTTCCATCGGCCGTTTCTTTAATATGTTCTTATCTGTCTGACCGGAAACAAAGGGTAACATTAAATGACAAAATTTTGAAAGCCTCGTACTCGCACATTTCAAATTTAAAATTTGAAATTTAAATATGCCTCTTTTTCAGCTCTTATTGCACTCGTAGTAACATTTCTAAATTGTTTGTATGTATTTTAATCATCCCGGGATTTGCTTTGTCTAAATGTGTTTAATGCTCTGTTACGAAGTTTCTGCATTAATCTTATATTTGGCGTTATCCATGGGCAGTAAGTTTTGGTTTTATGATTTACTTTAATTAAAGGAGCATGTAGATCAATATTTATAAGAATAGATTGATTCAATTTTTTTGTCTATATTTACCATGTTGTACATAGTGTACCATGTCCACATTATGTGAATTACGATGTGCGAAATTTATGTTAGGGGGTTTGGAAGCTTCAATTTTTATATTACAGAACAAGCAAATGGTCTGATATCTCAACATCTCTTACCCCAAAATCCTCAATTAAATCTATATTCGAAAAAATAAGATCAATTAAAGACATAGTAAAATTTGACACTCTTGTCGGATCAGTTTAGATAATTTGCTCTATGCCATAAACCTCCGTAAGTTCTAATAACGGACAACTTTTATTTAAACCTAAAACATTAATGTTAAAATCACCAAGTAAAAAAGATAGAATCATACTAGTACACTGCATAAAAATCGACTAAAATGGTGTCTAAATGACGGTAAAATAAGTTTAAATCCCCTTGGGGTGGGCGATATAAGTTGCTAATAAGGATTTTTTTGCCACTTCTTTTATTTTAATCCAAACATGCTCAATAAACGCAATGGATTCCTGAAGCAAAACACGATAATCAAAAGTACTTTTACAATATACTGCAACCCCAGCCCCTCAGCCCAACCGATCTTGGCGTATAATGTTATAGTTATCCAACTTGATCATTTCATTATTGATATCGGCATGCCAGGACTCCAAGACACCAATTACTTCATACTGAAAGTTCGCCACAGGATTTTTAAAAGAGTTAAAGTTATTAGTCAAAGATCTTGCATTAATATGCGCACATGAAAACATTTATTTTTTTTACAAAGAAGTACAAAGAATAGATAAAAAATAAGGAAATTAAATAGGAGTAGTGTGAAAAAAAGTTAGAGAAAGTATATGTTCCTTAATCTTTAGGTTTAAATAGTTAGGTTTTTTAGAAAAGCAATAAGTTTAAGCCTAAAAAGTCAATACTTGGTTAAGTAAAGATAAAAAAGTAAAAAGAAAAAAATTACTACAAAAATACATAGAATTTTATCCCGTATGCATGACTGAAAAAAAAAGTAAAACAAAAATAAAAAATTTTACAAAAAAAAAATGTACAAATATCTTAAACCCAAGAAATATAGGGAAAAGTAACATACGTTAAAAAGTACTCAGAATTTTTTTCAGGCAAGTGTTTTTTATCATTTTGTAAGATTAGAAAACTTACATCATGTACACATGATGCAAGTGTATAAACAGTTAATATAAAGAAAAACATAATAAAAAGAAGAAATAAAAATAATGCCATTGTAATTTTATGATGGTTTGTAGCAAATTAAAAGTCAAATACCTAAAAGATAAGTTACTTACCAAATACAAAAATATCCATAAAGTGGTTATTTATTTAACTGCATTAACTCAATAACATCGCTAATTCTAGAGATCTTTTCACCAATTTTTACATAAACATTGCCGTTATATGTCCACGAATATTTATAAGTAAACTTATTTACGGCACTTTTAAATAAATTAAGCCGACTTTGGGTCAAATCCTCCTTAATATGGATTTGGTAACCTTTCAGAAGTTTTCTCGATTTTAGCACCGATAGTTTAGCTTCGTTGCTCGAAAACCGGACTAACACTGCCTGTGGTCTATCTATCGGAATCTTAGAAGTGATTCGGTGGCATTGTTTGATATATTAATCTTCATATTAGAATTAAATAATTTTAGCATTTTGCTATTTAATATTTCCGGGTTTTCACCTTAAGCTGACGGGATTCCAAATATGCGCAGATTTTTGTTGCGACTTTGCTGCTCCTGGGCATCCAAGGAGTGCCAGATACTTGTTATCCTCATTAGCCTCAATTAGTTTTTCTTCTAAGGACGATATCCGTTTTTCCTGTTATTTGTATCAGTGTTCAAGTTACTTTTCAATAATAGTAGTTACTTTATCTGCTATTTCTTCCAAAAATTTCTCACTAAACATATTAGTTATAAGGCTTTTAATTTTCACTTTTAATGTCTGCGCTTGCCAGAACCATACTGACAGTTAAGCAGGTAAACACAAAATCACCGAATTAACCAAAAGAAAATACTAATCTTTCTAAGGTAGCACTGGAAAAACCACAACAATCCTACTGCAAACCCTTTTAAGTATAAAATAGTAAATATTTCTTTACTTTACCTACTTTATTTTAAAGAAAATTACAGAGCGATAATAAGCCGTAGCTTACATCAATAGCGCCATCTTCACCTCTAAAAGTTTAATGCTGAACACCGTTATGCTGTAACCACATTGAATCGGAATATCCTCTAACAACTCAGGCAGTTCTACTCATAAGAACTAAAGGTATATTACAGATGTCAAACGACCTACGGACCGACTAACTAATTTCCTAACAAACCACACCAAACATTAAGCGACAAACAATATTGAAACTTCCGTTCTATTGTTAGAGAAGGTTCGACATATGGAGATGTTCAAGCTGCCAAAAATACGAACTTCTTAAACTATTGACACCGTCTCGAGTGAACTCATTAACCGAATTAAGTATAATGAGCGAATTACAGAAATGCATACAAGAGTCCAGATCATTGATCTGCAGAGCTTAGACTCGTTGCAGATGAAATGGGCACAAACCAAAATTCTCCATACAGTCATTCGGGTAAAACCATTGCGACCGCTCAACACTACCCAGTGTTAGATCTTGGGCAGCTGCTGATGAAATAATCTTGTTGCTTCTCTTAGAGGCAACAAGATTAGTAGTTTTCGGCCGAATAACACTATTAAATTAAAAAAATCATATCCGGGTAATGAAGCATTTGTGGACCCACGTTCATAGAACATTTTCGACTCGAATTTACCTAAAGAACACCAAGCAGAATGTTGTCCCTTATCTTACTGGACACCATGTTTAATAAAATTACGTTTATATGAAAATAATAACTTCTTGTGAAAGTTGGAATTTAAAGTCATTATAAATAATATACTTGTTGCTTCTGAAAAAAATAATTAAAAATTCTGCTGCCAATTTTTATTATTATTAATCATCATCATGATCCAAATATCTGTTATTATTATTAAAATCATAATTTAACTAAATTTTATTTATTTCACGGATTTTATTCGTTACATTTAGATATTAAAAAAAAAAACGATTTATTAATTAATTTTATAACTTATGGGTAACTCAACTTTACTTTACTCCTTAACCTTAGGTATATTAAATATATTAAACATGACTTATGAGCCTCCCGTTATTATTCAAAATTTGTGTTATTTTTCTTTTCAATTTTCTTAATAAATTATTAATGAAAAATGAAAATATGAAATATATCTAGTTTATATTTTACATTTTGTAATGTTGTAATTTTTTCATTCTTCAATTTTCTTTAGGCAGTTTATTAATCAAAATGTTGGCCATCGCTTGTAATTATTATTGATATGACAACACTATTTAAAAAATATTTTTTTCAGGTAACCTATTAATTCATATATTTATATGTTTGGATGAATTATAATTATCATTTTATCAATTATATCAAGTTATCCGTTAATTCGTCTGATCAACATTTAAAAATATTGATTTTATTTTTGAGAATACTTACTTAGACTAAAACAATTAGAAAACTTTTAATTTTAATACGCAGCAAATTTATTTATTGAATTTGAAAAAAATGTTAATAAAAAAATAAAAATAAAAAAAAATAAAAAATTAAATTTTTTAGCTGCAAATCTCAGAAATGTTATTTGTAATGTACGTATAATTATGAGTATATAAAAATAAATATTGTTCTTTAACTGGACCTATTCATTAACTTATTCATACTTAGATATATAATAATAATAATAATAATAATAATAAATGTCTTTTATTCAAAATTTACAGATGTAGTTAACAATAATAACATTCTATAAGTAAGTACCCGAGAAGCAGGGCGCAGTCTAGCTAAGACAGCTACTCTACTGAACCCCACTCAACGGTCATAAACTTAAGCTACAATATAATGGTTAACTCTGTTAAATTCATTAAATACCCAAATAAAGAACAATATACATAAAATTTAAATACATTTTAAATAGCTAAATATAAAATTTTAAAAAATGCCAAAAATAAAATAAATAATTTAAGGCCTAAATTACGGGTTGAAGGTTAAATGTAAAAGAAATGTAAAAGTGTAACTCTCTGCGCCTGTCCATTCTCAACCAGTTAAGCTCTTTAAATGTGTGTGAAATGTGATCGTATTTTCGTAATCCAAATATTAGCCGTTATCAAGTATTTTGAACTTTCTGAATACGATTTTTATCTGGTCTAAGCAAGAACCATAAATAAAATCACAGTAGTTGAAGTTGGACAGGACCAGAGGTTCACAAAGCATTTTCCTCCAATGAAAACTAAGAACCTGACGACTATTATATAAAATTTTCAACGGTAAAAATGATTTTTGAATTAACAATTTAACATATTCGCGAAACCTCAACTCAGTATCCAAGAATTGTTGGGAAGAGAAACATCATTAATAAGATATTTAAATTATTTTTAAGAAAATCTCATTAGGTCCAAAAATCATAGCATTTCATTTAATAGGGTTAAGTTTTAGATTATGGCAAGAAGAAAGCTCGTTAAGTAAATTCAGGTCATTGTTTATTAAAGCAGATGCATGCAAATAATCCCGATGATTGAAGTGAAGATAAACCTGGGTATTCATCGGCAAAAGCTCTTAGTTTACAGTACTTTAATGATTTAAGTATATCTGACGTGTAGATTATGAATAATAATGGTCACAGGATTGACCCTTGAAAAAGAATTATTTGAAAATATTTTTTGAAAACTGTTATTAAGATATGATTTAATCAACATTACCGAACCATGCAGAAGTCCATAAAATTTCAATTTCGCCAATTAAAGTTCGTGGTTGATTCGTGTCAAACGCTTTCGAAAAGTCTAACAGAATCAAAGCAGTAGAAAACTTTTTATTGATTGACGTTATTATGTCATCTGTAACTCCAATTAGGGCAACATCAGTCCTTAAATCCTTTCTAAAGCCACACTCAGTCTCCGGGATAATTTTATTCACACCGCAGTACTCAATCAACTGATTATACAGAACCGATTTCGAAAACCTTTGACAAAGCCGGTAATATACTAATTATTCTTAGATCACTATAGTTTATAGGATTTTTTACTTTCGGAAGTGGCTTACCTATTGATAATTTCCACTGATCAGGAAAATAATGTTGTTCTATACAACAATTGACTATGTGTGCAATGTAATCATCCAAGAAGGGACTGCAATATTGAAGTATTTTGGCACTAATTCCATCAACCAACGAAGCATTTGTTTTTATACCATTTAGTATTTTATTAATTTAAGCAACACTAGCTAAATTAAAATTAAACTGAATATTGTCGTTGAAAATATTTTGATTGTAAAAATTAATTTTGGAAGAACAGTCTGACGTATTCTTTTGTAAAATTCACTAAAAAATGAGTTTATATCGTTAGGATTAAGTAAATTATCCGGAATATTCAGATGATTATTTGAACAAACACTAAAAGATTTAAGAGTCCTCCAGGTTTTTTTAATATTTTTTTCAGGGCATATATTAGATAAATATAGTTTTTTCCCCTTCGTACCATAGACAACGTAAGATGTCGCAACCTTTTATAGTTTTCCCAGTCGAGTACATTCCGGCTTGAATTCTTGAAGCGCTGCGTCTCTTTGTCGCATAAAAACCTTAATATTTGCTGACAGCCAGGGCGCCTATGGTTTAGTAATCCTTGCTGTTTTAAAGGGGGCATGCCTATCAAAGATATAAAGAAGGTATTCATTAAATAAGGAAATTTTGTTGTCAATACGAGGGTGGTCCCAGAAGTACCCGACTCAAGAAAGAAAACACGAAAATTTTGGAAAAAAATGTATTTATTTTTCAACATAATCTTCTTTCAGCTCTATACACACTTTTCCCAGCGATGTTTTATAAGTTCGATACCCTTTTTATAATAAGAACTGTCTTGCGCCTCGAAATAGCGATTAACTGCCGACTTCACTTCTTCATCGTTGGAAAATCTTTGACCACTGAGCCAGTTTTTTAAGTTTGGAAACAGAAAATAACCTGAGGGGGCTAAATCTGGCGAATAGGGTGCATGAGGTAGCAATTCAAACTTTAATTCGTTAATTTTGGCCATTGCAATAACGGATTTGTGAGCTGGTGCATTGTCTTCATGAAACAACACTTTCTTCTTAACCAAATGCGGCCGTTTTTGCTTGATTTCTTTGCTCAAACGTTGCAATAAGTTTGCATAATACTCGCCGTTGATAGTTTTACCTTTTTAAAGATAGTCAATGAAAATTATCCCTCGCGCATCCAAAAAAACCGACGCCATGATCTTGCCTGCAGATGAAACGGTTTTTGCCTTCTTTGGAGCCGGTTCTCCCTTTTGAGTTTATTGTTTTGATTGTTCTTTTGTCTCAGGTGTAAAGTGATGGACCCGCATGTTTCATCCATGGTTATGAAACGACGCAAAAATTCTGCTTTGTTGCTATTAAATTTCGCTAAACACTCAATAGAAACATCTTCACGACACTGTTTTTGCTCGAGTGTGAGCAAACGCGGCACCCATCTTGCACACAGTTTTCTCATGTCAAAATTTTCAGTTAATATGCGATGTACCGCACTTTTTGAAATGCCTACTATGTCCGCTAGCTCGCGCACTTTCAGTTGACGATCATCCAGTACCGCTTTGTGAATTTTCTTTAAAATTTCTGGAGTCGTCACCTCATTTGGTCGACCACTGCAATGCTCGTCTTGGCAGCTCGTACGGCCTCGTTTAAACTTTGCTATCCAATATTTTACTGTTGTTAACAAAGGATCAGACTCACCCAGATTAAATCTAGTTCAGCTTTTATATTGGTTGGGCTGAGGCCTTTCAAATAAAAGTATTGTATCACATAACGATGGCCAATTTTCTCCATTTTCACAAATTCACTGAAAACGTGCACTATTGATGGCTGCCAAACAAATACTAAACAACGTGGCGTTTTCAAACTTGAAACATATGCTTTATAGATTGTATACTTTCTAATATACTGATATTTTTCAAACTTCTACCGACATCTCTAGGTCAGGCCGGGTACTTCTGGGACCACCCTCGTATGCCAGTTAATTGCTTGAAATTCACTATAAGATTCATGAGCGTTAAAAGTTATTAATTACGATTAAGTTATAAGCTTTGGCTTTATAGACACCTTTTCTATTTTTAAATAACAATAAACCAAGGCGTGATCCGATACCCTTTCCAACGACACAACCCCCAAATCACCGACCAAAGACTCATCCGTTACAAATATTGGATCTAGAAGTGATACACTATTCCGACTTATTCTAGTTATACTTATACTAAGTTAATTTATAATTTGGATTAGATTAAAATGGTCAAACAAAGATATCAAAGGGTTTGTTTCATTCAGTAGATTAATATTAAAATCTCCCAGGCATATTACCGGCTAAAAAAAGGATAAATAGATGAAAAAATATTCTCGAAGTCATTAACTAATAAATTAAAATTAGAATTGGGAGGTCGATAGAAGACGCAAAAACAGTAATATTTAAGACTCTTAAAATAGACCGCCACGCCTCCACCTCTACCTACCCTATCCTGATGAACAAACCGGTAACCAGGAATAAAAAAAACCCCATGCTATAAGATATATCATGTTTAGATATATCTTATAGCATGGATGAGCATTGCTTTTGTAGCTTCTGTGAAAAAAAACTTTTTTTTTAATTTGTCGAAAAAAATGCGTAGCCCTGCAATGGCGTAAAATGCAAAGCACCAATTAAACAAACAAAATACATTTTGAATAAAATTTAATGGCCTTTTAAAAGATGTATCACAACATTCCCCTTTACATTTTAAAAAATAAGGGTGAATGCCGGCCCCGCTCAGGGGTTGAATAATCTAAATAACATTCAAATTTACAGCTAGATCCATTTTAATGCTGCAGAAGGCTTTATCTGCTTACTAAGTTCTATAAAGGGTCACTAGAACAATGTACCAATTTTATGTCAAAACGCTCGGCATGCTATTATAGGGCCAGTAAAATGAGAATAAATGCCGCTTTTACATAAATTTATGGGAAAAAGTCGACGGGAATTCAGCCCACCAGCGATCTAAAAATATGCTTAATATAAGCTTGTATTGTATTCGAATTATATTGCTGCAATATTATTTATAGCAGACTGAAAAATAGTTAAGAAATGGGCATAAATCTCTTGTGATTTTTAATTATCTTTAATTAATACTTACAAAGGTTTTTTTTAAATTTTTATTTGTATATCTGTAGACAGTCGATTTCAATAGACTGACATCTGACTAGAACTAGCTAAGTAGATAAGGCAAGCACAAGATCGAGAGGAGTGGCAACGATTAGACAAGGGGAGACGATTAGGGCTGTCCGACGATGGACAACCAGCTGACAATGATGATAACTACAGAAAATTGCCAAAAGAAATACTTAATCGAACTGAAAGTAAAGAAATCTCTAAGCCGACTCAATTTATGACTTTTTTATTTCTTTAATACAAAAAAAGGCGAAATCATTTTTCATAATATAAGAAGATCAAAAGATTTCCGGCAACCGGGAAATCCATTAGGAAAGTAGGTGACAAATTGCCTAAAAAAATATTCTTATTCAATTTGCCTCTTGGTTCTTTTTGCCCTTCTAAAGTGACATTTTACGTTCTTTTTGCAACTGGTGCGGTATACTGGTAACACGCATATTTTTATTTTGTTACCATATTATGCGTCAAGTGTCCCGAAAGTGACCATTGGGATGTCGGAAAAGTTAAAGGATTGGTTAAATTAAGGCAAACTTCCGTAATTTGATGCTTATTCAAATTTTATTAAAATTTTGCTAAAATTACTAAAGAAATTTTCCGAACTTTTAAAAATCTGTTTTAATTTTCATTCTTTAAAAAAACGTATCATATTCATTTAAAGTCGTGAAGCAAAATAAAATACTCTTTTTTATGACTACTTTTGTTTCATGACACTCTGGTGAGTTAAAATGGATGATATGACCACAGTCTAACAAAATGATGTTGAAATCTATATACTTTGATATGACGTTTCGTCTCTTAAAAGCCATCATCAACTTTTTCTTTCATATGGAAACTATAATGCATTATAGCAAATTTAAATAGTTTTTTTAATTATCTTGTCAGCAATATATCAAACTTTACCGTAAAAATTAATTTATGTCTCAATATTTTCCTCTCTTTCTCATTGAGGTCAACAAAATATATGTTGGAGAAGCATGTGTGATACATCGGAAAGTTTATTATATATAATATCGTCCCTCCAATGCCAAAACCGCGAATGTGCAAGTTTGAAGTTTTGAAAAAACCCCCATTTAATATTGGAATGACCACTAAAAATACACTCTTTTTTTTAGAGTGCTGATGTATAATTAGGATTGGTCACTGTTCGAGTTGCAAATTAAATTTATTTTGATTTTTAATTTTTGTATTTATTTTCTTTAAGACTGCACATGTATTATTTTGGCATATAGGCGGAAAATGTGCACATTCGTGGATTTGGCATTGAGGGGACGATATAATGATGTAAAAGTGTCGAGTAGTTTGCTCTAGGACTTTAAATAACTTCAGAAAAAAATTAAAAAGATTTTTTTAATTTTCAGTTTTTTTCAAATACCGGATATATTCTGACTTGTTTGTAACGACAACTTAAGATTTCGATTTTTTTTTCAACAACAGTTAGACATACATAATATAATATTCAAATTACGCAACTTTTCCTTTATTTAATCAATTTTATAGCTTTTACGGTTTTTTCCAATGGTCATCCTCGACTTTTTCTTGATATCTCGTCGATCTAGCAGGCATATTTGTTGCATTTTTGCCTTGTGATACCCTCATTGTTCTGCCTATGTTTGAATTTTCGCTGCCATCATTTCATGTGGATGTTATACAATAAAGAAATAAAATATTAAAAAAGTTTAAAAATTTTACTTATTTGTTATTAACTTTTTTTTGCCCTTAATTTTAGGAAGTTTAATGTACTTATTTTTTACTAATTAATTAAAATTAAAAAAATATATTTAGTGGACTGAATCAATACCCCCTTTAGAATATTTTTATTATAGGAGGTATTGACTATATATATATTATAGGAGTACCAAATGTGCGCGCTTTTAAGTTCTTTTATGTGTTATCGGTTTCATAATCCCTTGTTCAGTCCGCATTATCCTTAATATCTGTAAATATTCTTATGCTTAAAAAATATGTATGCAATGTTAATGATTTTATATGTATGCAACGTTAATGTAGTAATAAAAGTTTTTTTGAATTTGAATTCGCAACACCCTATGTATTAAAAAATATCGAATCCTAACTAGGTAAATCGGACTTTCATTAAAGTCTTATCTTATATACATCTAGAAATTAAATTTTAAGAGTGCTAGTGATAATATTGTGTGATTTCACGGCATATAATGTAATTTTACTATAGATTATATGTATAAAGCGTATTGATAGACCAATAGTATATATATCCAGGGTTTTTCCCCATATGTTGACGCCTGAGGGTTGACTAAGTCAAATTTTGGCAGATGGTAAGTTTTTTCTTATGGAACATGGTTTAACTTCTTTTAATTAAACTGTTTTGGAAATATCGGGCTCCAAACTTTAAAAAATATATTGGAAGATCTTGGAAGGCTGTATTTCTAAAACGCTTTAATTAAAAGTAGTTAGATTACATATATTTAAAATGAGCAAATTTCTCTCTTTTTAACTATGAAGTCATATGCAGGGTTTTCCTTGAGAAAAAACTGACTCTCTCTCAATATTTGACATTTCTCAAAAGAGAAAAAAAATTATTGACATCTGATTCAAAAATTTTAAGTAAAACCTCAAAAGTTTTGTATAAAATTTTTTTGTTGACTGTTCACCTAACCGCTGTAGAGAGGGGATCAGTATATGGTGAAAGACCCTGTACCTATAATTTTTAATATATTATGTGTTAACTAAATTACTTATTTAGATAGTATTAATTAATAAATATTTACATAGATTTTATATTCATAGTAAATATATTCAATATTAACTGTAAATCTAAATTTTTAATATTTTTCCCGACATATCAATTAAAAATTATTAAGCTATTATTTTTATTAGATATAGGTAAATAAAACTACTTCAGTCGATCAATTTATATCTATTTTGGTGGACGTTTTGATCTCTATGAGATTATCTTAAGAAAATACACAAAACCATTTTAGTCTAGTTACAAATGTAAAAGTTTCACACACAATAAAAGTTATAATTAATCCTCAATCCTTGTTAAATGCAATGCTCAATTAAAAGTAGGTTTTCCTCAGTCTTAGTATGTTTTACAAAATTATTTCTTTTAAAGAGCTTGATTATTAAGATGTAAACCTCTACTAAGAATAGAAAAATTAGCATTTAAAATAATTTACAAACATTTTAAATTCAAAAAACAAAAGTTTACAACAAATAATATAAGAAACATTCCATCAAAATGTAGTCTGCGTTTAGACAAATATGTTTTAATATTTGTTAGATTCTTTCTCTGTCAGCCGTCAATTGCAAAAATAGTTTTATTTTAAAGCTATAAATGACGATTGAAAGAGAGTCTCTACTACTAACTCCTTTCAACTAAATCCTTTCCTTGAAATTTTGATTACCGTAAAGTGGGGCTACTTTGTGACAATTTTTTAGGTTTTTTGATGATAAATCATGTAAAGTTACAAATAATATTATTTTAGATATACTAACTTATCGTTTCATATTTGTTCTTTCTTGATTCAAATCGATAACTCGACATGTGAAGTAGAATTTGAGAAAAAAACAAAATAAAGTGTAACAAAGTCACCCCATGGGTCGGGGTTACTTTGTGACAGGGATCATTTTGTTTGATATTTAACGTGAAATACAATTTTGGCACAAAGTAACAACCATGCTCTATTTATATACAAAAAATATATAATATTAAAATTTTAAATAAGGATATTTGATAGATAAAAACACATAAATAATTACAAAATAACTTTTATTTTACATGTCTATGCTCTTATGCAAAATATTAACAAAATGTTTATTAATGTGGAGGTAATTTTGAACAAAAGAAAACTAAGTAATAAAACTGGTGGTAAATAATATATGATACACCTGTGATTACGCAACAAAATCACTTAACTCTGGAATGTCAAATAACGCTCTTCTTCCACGTTGAATTGGGGCATTTATGCCCATAATAATTTTCTCATAAAATATCTCGTCTTTCTTTTGAGGCCACTTCCACTGCTTTCCAACACGTTCCATCACATTTACTGTCGCTCCTATGCTGTATACGGTCGTAACTTGACCTGGAAAATCCTTTCCTTTAAATTTAACAACGACGTACTTTCCCTCTAATTTTTCTGCTCTTTGGGCTACAGTTCTTTCTTCAAGTACCCGTTCATCTTCATCACTAGAAAAATGTTTATCCCATGGACTGTCATCACTTTCCATGTATTTAATTTGGTCCTGATTTTCACTTTAACTATCTGATGTTGATCCATTATCTCGACCGCTCTTTAGGCGTTTCTTTTGTTGGATGCCGGAGGGTCCAGGTTGAGGGTCATCGTTGTTTTGCGTATTCTCAGCAGAAATGGGAGCAGATGGGATGTTAAAATCACTACTACTTATGCTTTTACCTGGTGGAACGTTTAGGAGCTTTCTTCTTTTAATCTGCCTCCCTTTGGTTGCGTCAGTCCTTACATTGGTAAGATGTTGAATAAAACTATTACCCACAACCTCAGCTATTTCGGTATCTGCTGTTACAATACGAGTGCATAAACGGTCCATGACCTCGTTTCGATCTAAAGGATAAATGCCTGTCTTCCTAAAACCAGATTTTAGGCTATCAGGTCCTCTTTCTTCTAACTGACTCATCAGCTTTTTTAAAAGGCTTGGAAATTCATCCTTTGGTATGGAAGAGACTCTGCTGCCGTAGTTGCTTGCCTTCCACTCGTTTAAAATTTCGCGCCATTTTTCCTTCATTGGGCGGAAAAAGGCCACGTCAAGTGGTTGGAGTACATGCGTTGTATTAGGAGGTAAAGGTATAAAGCGAATATTATTAGCTTCACATGCTTGAATGACCTGCTGATTTAAATGCGAGCTAAGATTATCTCCTATAAGGGCCTTTCGCCCTTCTTGCCGTTTTAATATTGGCAGCATAAGATTTAAAAACCAATCCTCAAAAACTTGGTAGTCAAACCATCCCGAAGCCGTTCTATTATATCGCGCGTTTGCGGGTCCATTTTCAATCCATGTAGTCCATAACTTTTGAGATTTATAATTAATATAAAGTGGAGCTAATTGACCCTCGGCATTTCCGTATACCATTAGAGAAGTACAGGCTTTGGAAGAGTTTCTGATTCGCTCAGGGTACTTTGTTCCCCTTTTGGTTATTATTTTTGTCTGGCCTGGGTCGTCAACAAGGTTTGTTTTGTCATAATTCCATATATTTTCTGCAGGAATTCCTTCTAACTCAGCCTCCAAATTATCAAAGAAATTTTTTACAGTTTCTTTATCAGTGACAGCCCTAGCATGTGTAATATTCTGCGCGATTCTCTGTGAAAGCTGCAGTTGTCGCTTCAAAAAGGACTTGACCCAATCAGGTCCTGGCATATTGTTTTTAAAAGGCTTAACTTTTTTGCCTTGACGTTCTATACGATTTAAATATACATCTTAGATCA
Source organism: Anthonomus grandis grandis (assembly GCF_022605725.1). NCBI lineage: Eukaryota > Metazoa > Arthropoda > Insecta > Coleoptera > Curculionidae > Anthonomus > Anthonomus grandis. Next base: position 168,151 of record NW_026088469.1, read on the forward strand.
AATGTGCTTACGGGAAAACCATAAGTTGACACAGTGATAATATAGGCGGCAAAGGCATCTTCTTATTGGTCGGTAAATACTTTTTGTTGTCCAAGCCTGTTTTTGTGCCGTTCTTTAATTTTCAGCCATAAAGTATTTCGATGTATACCATATTTTTCCGCAGCACCGCGTAATGATATTCGTTTATTTTTTATATCATAAGAGCTTCAGCTAGCGTTTTTTGTAGCTGCGGCAGCCAATTTTTTTTTGTATGCCCTTGGTATTGTATCTAAAAGCAAATAATTTTTTTGGTCTTTGTTTAACAGGTAAGGGGCTACTTTGTGACATTTTTTTTGTCACAAAGTCGCTCCTCGTTTTGTACTTTTTTCGTAAAAATAGAAAAAACAAATTAAAAAAAAAACTCGAAAGTATACAATTTTTACAGTAAAGCAAGCAAACATATTATACTTTAATATAAACTTACCTTAGTTAAAAAATCTTTCACGGTTTTTTGCGCTCAATAGAAAGTTTACACACAAATCGAAAAACACCTGTTTGCCTAATTTTCAACTCTGCTCTGGTATGAGGAGCGATGTTTTGCTACCGGCTTTTGTCATATTGACCTAGATGGCGCACCCGGTACACTATTGTTATATGAAATTTAAATCGTTCTATCGTTTTTAGCGACCTGGTAAAAAAATTAATTTTAGTTAAAAGTGGCAATGTCACAAAGTAGGCTGTAGTGTCACAAAGTAGCCCTACTTTACGGTATTAGAATAACCAAAATATAATAAAATCCAGTTTTTCATACAGAAAATTAATATTACAAAAAATTTGGAAAGTACAGCACATTAATTGTCTCATATCAAACAAATCAAAACGGTTAAAAACAGCAGCAAATGGTTCTTTTCGTAATTGAAAATAAAGACACCAAAAGACCCAGAAAGGAATACAGTCTATATAATTTCATGTTCTGAATGCGATTTGTATAAGTGAAACATCTTAAATTTAAAAAGTTTATAAATTGTCTGATGTTTTTCTGGCAGTCGTTGTTGTGACTGAAGAAAACTTATTTTTAGTTGAGCATTAATTATTATTATTTTCAGTCCTGAAGGTGATATTTAGGAGATTGAAAGGTGGAACAAAATATATAAATCGAAAGTCTAAATTAGCTTATTTAATCTAAATCCAACAAAAAAGTTAACCAAGCTTAGAAAGTGAGATCACGAGAAATAATTCTGATCTAAAAATAATAATTCTACTAACATTTGTATCACTGCAATAGTAATATATACGTTTTTCTTTAGAAAAAATAATTACTGCAAATATGAAAATCTTGCTGTAGTCTATAATAAGATAAAACAAAATATAACAGACTAAGGATTTAAGAAAAATATGGAAAAATAAAATGGGAAAATATAATCTCTACGATCCATTCGGGATTTCCTTCCTTTCCAGGCAATAAAATCATCATTCTGCTGCAGTATGCGCTTAATGTTGCGGATTTAACTTAGCAGAAAATAAGGAAGAAGAATTTCGAGTTTATAGAGCGACTAACAAATTGTTATATAATTTTTGCTGAAATATCGAAAAGAAAAAAAAACGCGATAAAATTAACTTTATTATTTATCTAATTTAATATTTGGCTCCTCTTAAAACTATTTTATCTATAAGTATATTATAAATTAGTTATTCAGCCGTATATTTGAACCGTTGGATGAAGACATTTACTTAAATTAAATCTCTACGTGTATAAAAATAAAAAATTACCTTCGAAATAGTAATGTATTATAAAAACATCATTCTTTTCCCATACTCAGTTGTGCAAGATATGTATTAAAATTTAGCACGTCTTTCTATATCATATATCTTTTCATTTCTTTCCTAATCACCTTTTAACACAAGAAAAACAAATGATCAATTGTAAGCTAGGAAAACACAATTTCCAGATGATTCAGACAGTATGAATGAGAACTAATGTAAAATGAGGAAAAAGAGAAAATAAATCGACACCAATACCACCTTATAAATAAGACTAAAAATATAAAAAATAATATTATTTCTAATTAAAGTATGTGACACAAAGGTTGAAACCTAATACTTTTAATTTAATTTCTTTTGCGAATAAGTAGCTACCAGGCAATGACAAACCAAAACAAATAAAATTAGAGCGGTTAGGTTAACCATAAAGTAAATTGTTTACTACGTCGAAGTTAATCCAATTAAAACGGTACAAAAACATATTTTGATATTATCGATCGAGTTTGTCGCCTTGATTAATTAAGCTTCTAACTGCGGCTCTATTTCCATTAATATTTTCCAGCTTGTTTACCCAACTCGGTTTGCCTTTTCGGCGGGCTTTGAACTATCCCAACTAATCATCTGGGGTTTGTTTAAAACTATTTTGAGCCATTTTAGAGCAAACTCGGCTCGCTTCGAGGTGTTTTGTTTGGTTTGAAACCTTAGGACAACAAACAAGGAACCTTCAGTGGTGGTGCTATTATACTTATATGGAAAATGACTAATATTTATTTGCTTTTTATTCATTTGACCTCTGAAGACTTCAACATGAAGAAAAAGTTAAAACATCATCTTCACATATACAGGGTGTCCCAAATAAAACTATATACATGGGGATTTCGTAAACGGTAAGGGATCGTTTTGGCTAAATGGGGAAAAAGTTGTACTGTTCCAAGCCCAATCGGATGCGAAATTAAGATTCACGATATCTACAGGGGTTTTCAATATATCAATCTAAATCTAAAAATTAGGTTTTTAGAACAGCTCCAATATCGTCGCCATTTCGATTTCGATTTTAATAAAATTTTATAGTTTCTAACTATTACGACCAATCGATTGACGTTAACGATATTTTTCTAGGCATCTTAGATTTTTTGCAACTATAGTCAACTTTGTTATTTATTACATATTGGATTTATATGTCATTAAATAGCACGTAAAAAGACCTTTTCAGTTATCTGTAACAACCTTATCTTGATATGGCGGAAAACATACATTTATTAAAAAAAACTTTTTTTCTTTTACGAAACAATTATTTTTAATTTACAACGATAAATGAAACTAAATAAAGAACAGTCAACAATTAACCAAAATAAAATTAGCTAATAAAAGGTTCAAAAAGACCTTTATTTTTGTTAATACACAATGTACACCTCTCAATCATTGGCAAACAAGCATTTTTGACAATTTGTCGTGGCATTTCTTAATTTGCTTGTCAAACGGCTGCTTCAAGTTCTTCCAGTGTAGTATGATTAGTGTAATACACTTTTTATCTTTTAGGTATTCCCATGCACAGAAATCTAGGGTCGTCAAATCAGGTAAGCCAGTTAAATTCAGATATTGACGAACGGACTTTGAAAAAAAATTTATTGATACAAAGGGGCCTTAAAACTAGGTGAACAAAAATATGAACAGCAACGGTATTAACCGAGGCTTTAACACAATATTAATGTTTGGTTTGACTGGTAAAACTGAGGTCACATCCTTCGTGATACATTATGTCTTTGTATTCATGACATAAGGGTAAAATTTTTGATTTTTCGAGAGGGGTTAAGTGATCGAAACGTAAGATATTTTCAGGGTTGAATTTTTCTAAAATTGGGTATGATGAATCTAGTATGTCGAATTGATCTTGGGGGATAACTTTCATCCTTTGATGAAAATTTACGTGGACGGTAGGAGTGGGGTTGGGAATAGTGCAAAAGCCATTTTCAACTTTTACTAAACTGTCAGGTATAATATGATTTTTTATGTCAAACGAGGGCAAAATAGCGACACCATTTTCGAAATTTACTGTTATTTTTAAAAATTTATTGTTAAATTTGTGTACCGGATGCAAGACGGGTTTATTGTAAGCCAAAGAGAAGGGTATTATTATGTTTTCTAACTTGAGACTTTTCTGACTTTTATATTTTGTTTTTGCATTCCTCTTGCAAGCTCCATATTCGTTATAAAACAGACATACACTAAGGCGGCTTAGTGTATTAATTCCACGAACTTAATAAATATACGTGGACTGCCAATTCAATGAAAAGTAAATGACCACTACGTGGTGGCCGCCATTTTGCGTGATTGTGTGCTTTCGATGTTGGTCACTCTGACAAATTTCAGTTGTGCCAATAGTAGGGAAACAAAACAATTAAAGTTTTTGAGAGGTTATGTTTACAAATACAAAATAGAAAGTTACATTTAGTTAAGAATTTAAGATAGTTGCGTTAGATCTGTGATTTTTTTTGTACTTCTTTAAGAATTTCGTTAAAATTTATGAAAAAAAGTAATTTCACTAAAATGAGTCTCACTAAAATGAGACAAAGTTTCAATTAACTTGGGATAGATGCACGCACTTTAAAATATTTAGTTTTATTATTCTGATAATCTTGAATCTTATAAATCTAAACTTAAATTTGAATCCTATAAATCCTAATACCATGAAAATTATGATCTTCATTTAAATTTTTGCTTGTATTAACTAATTCAGTTAGAAAAAACACTTTTTTCTTTCTATTTTTACTATTACGACTTTTACTTCCCTTCTATGTACAGTGTTTCCACATTAATAGGTACAACCATCTATAAAAATCAAAATATGGATCATTTTATGAGGGTTTGTAATTAGCAAGGGTTTATATAGTAAAAATAAACGACTCTATATAGTATTCTATCATAAACAACATAGACAGCCAATTCACAATAATTCGGTTTTGAGAAACAGTGAACCAAATAGGTACGTTTAAATAATGATGGTGATACATTATCCATGTATTAAATAAGGAGGAAGATACATCGCCTGTTGCAGCATGCTTATCATCTTATGCGGGCTACAGACGTTCATGTAGACTGGACAAGTCTGCTTGCGCAAGTGCACTTGCACAAGTCTACATGAACGTTTCCTACATACGTTAGACATAGACATAGATACTACATACATAGACTTGCTCAAGTCTTTAGACTTGCATAAGTGGCATGAACTTGAACAAATGTCCTTCATGCTCCAGTGACTTGTGCAAGTGTACATGACTGTGTGTATGAAACGTGCGAAGTTGGGTTAGGTTTTTTGTTATGTTTATGTTTTGCTTGCTGTTTGTTAAGAAGTTATATTAAAATGGCCAGTAATAAAAGAACGCGTGAAGTATTGGAGGAGTTCATCTCCATTTATCGAGAATCTCCATGTTTATGGCAAATTAAATCAAAGGACTACCCTAATAAAAACAAAAAGGAATCTGCATATAAACGTTTAATAAACAAATTGATGGCAATTGATGAAGAAGCAAACCGTGATTAGGTTGTAAAAAAAAATACGTTAGTTAGTAACGGCCTCAGAACAAATATTCGGAACGAAAAAAGAAAATTGAGGATTCGCAGCGTTCAGGTTCTGGGACAGATGAACTATATACTGCAACCTTATGGAATTTTTCTTTATTTGATTTCCTGGATGAATAGTCACTCCTAGAAAGCAAATGGCCAAATCAGGTACATTATTGTATAGGTATTTTAATGGTTTAAATATCGACAGGAATTTTTTTAATAGCTGTTTTACTGGCTTCTGCCATGTGTTCATGGACATGGTGGGCGGCCATATTGTGCAACAAAAGTAATTTACTTCTTATGACCTTTTGCAGCAGCAGTCTTCTTCATAAGCTCCATTTGTTAAAGAGAATCATTGTTTTCACGTTTTGTTATTTGATTTAATATTTGCCAGTTTGGAATTTTAAGTTAAGAAATAAAAGTATTAATTTGTATTGATACATACCTTATTGTATTTATGTTACGTATGATTTTTTATATAAGTAGATGTAAAAAAACTACATTGTTTATAAAAAAAATATCATATTTACTACTCAGGAGGTAATGTCCGCCCGAAGTATATAATGATTAAAAGTTGTCAGTATTTTTGTACCAAATGTTACCTCAAAAAAATTAACCAACAAATTTTTATTTTATTTTGGTATACTTACAAATAAATAAATAGTCCTCAAAGGTCATTTTAAATGTCTTCCTATATAAATATTTGACATCTTCCAGGCGTCTTTTTCAATTCCGTTATTCCGTCCAATTTAGTACCTACGTCACTTTAAGGTCGTAAGAACGTCAAAATGACTGGTCATATAGATCAAAAAGTACGAAAAACGACGTCTTCAAGACGTCATTTTGCTACCTGGGAAACAACTTGTTATAATAGCATAATTTTCAAGAAATATATAAATTATAGATATACCCCGAATATCTGTCTGAAAAATATTGTAGATACATAATTTTAAATATAAAAGGTACAAGCAATAAATAAAGAGATTCAGCTGGAATATGTTTTATCATGTCTTGAATATGTCGTCTAGTCTGAAATATCCCTATGACATGCTAAATGACACAAAATATATTTGGACATTTTGCTTTTATTCCGAAGTTTTCTTTTTGGTATGATTTGTTTCTATTTAAATAAACCTAAATAGTCCTAAATTATTTAGGTTACCTCAAGAAGCAGCCCTTAATCAATATCTTACAAGAGAAAAAAAACGACAAAGCAAAATTTCAATAAAAAAATATACCTATCGAGTCTATAGGCTTCATTACGAAAAAATAAAGAGGCGAAGGGATGCCATACCTTTTATTTTTCTTATTAGCTTGTTGACAAAGAAATGTAAGACAGATTGCTCAAAAAATTATACATGTTTCCTAAATCAATTTTAGTTCTCTACTTTTAAAAGTAAAGCAAAGCAGTTTCAAAATAAGATAAGATTAATAGCCTATTGACCTGCTCATTTGTAACCCTGCCTAGAATATCAGGAATACCTCGCTCAATAGATATTTAGTATTCTTTTCTCGTTTGGCATAATTAAAAAATCAGTAATTAAAGTTTTAATTTTTTTAAGTTATTTTAAATGTTTGCCATATTTTGAAAATTCTAAGGTTCAATTTTTTAGGCCATGCTAAGCTTTTTATCGATGTCAAACGCTCTGGAATTTATTTGTTTTTACAGAATATTTCCTAATTGTGAAATATTTACGAAAGTATAAAATCGGGATTTCTGGAATCGCAAGTTTTTGAAGCGAGTGCAAAAAATATTTTAATATTCATAAAACTTAGTACTACACAAACTTTTTTGTAGTAAACACAGTATTACAAAGTACCTATGGACTATACTGTATTTCAAGTGCCCAATAACACGCCACTGTATTAGCAAGTTATTAACCCACGTTACATAATATGTTTACAACTTACCTGTTTGTTAATCCTGTTATTCAAAGTTGCTCAGGAGAAATTTCAGCAAGTGTGTTACACAAATGACACATTACTCGTAAGAATACACCAATTTCGTAACTACCTTAAGTTATTTGTTTGCGTTAATTATTTCTCTATAGAACGCTGAACTGGATAACATGATTATTATATAAGATATTAACATTGACGCAAATAATTTTAACTACTTTGAATACCTACATAAAGTATTAAAGAAAATTTAGTAAAAAAAAGTACAATCAGAATTTGCCAGTGAACCGAAGGGAATCGATCGGTTGATGAACGTGATCAACATACATAATGAGTTACCTTTTTTTTTTTAATTAAATTAAAGCAAAAATGTGTAAATAGTCATCAAAATAAAGAGAAATAACGTAAGCTACCTTAAATACACTTATATACGATATCACGTCATTAAAATAAGTATCATGGTTTTTCTGCATCTTGTGTAGTCAGTTTAAAGCTGTTGAACTATGAATGATTCTTAAGGGAATGTCTTGCAAAACGTTATACTTTTTCACGCATACTGTTATAGGAATTGATGCAATGTATATAATTTCTAAAAAAGATGAAAATTTGGCATATTTATTATAATTCTAGATTATTCATCTACCTAAGAAATCGTACTAAGGGATAGGCATGTGCAAAAAAATACTTAATCTAAATATTTTTTTATAATCAATAACGGATGAACAATTATGATATATTTGGCTGTCATCTCCTTATTAATAATGCAGAGGTAATTTTAATAATAAATTAAATATACATTGCATGTATGAACAGTTTTATTTTTGAATTTAAATGGAAATCTATTGGAAAAATTAATCATGAGAAATTTTTTCCGAAAATTTAAGCAATCTTGGCGATAGTGATTATGAATTCATTCAAAGTCAAGTAATCATTTATTTTATTTAACATTGATATGTTTTTAACAAAGCTGACTAAATGAATACAAAAGGAAATAGCTAATTGAAATAATATCTAAGATTAAATTGATTGCGTATAAATTAGGCTTTTTTTGAAAGGAGATCTCAAGTCTTAGACCGCTTTCAGACGGGCAACTTTTTGCAGTCGAAGCTGACCGCAAAAATATCGGCGTCTTGTAGTCAATTTCGACTACAACTATGATTGTACTAGCGACTCTCTGTCGTTACGTCGACGACAAATTGTGGTTAGTAGCAGCACAATAACAATGAATTTGACAGAAGAAGCATTACTTTTGATGCTCCTACAAAAGAGAAGGCGTAATAAAAAAAGAAAGCCACGTAAATTTTGGGTACATCCTATTGTCAAGGACCGTCGAAAATTTGGACAAATTTGCTTGCGGATGGTCTCGTTGGATTCAGAATGACAAAAATAAGACAAAACCGTTGGAATTTTCCCGATAGCTCCTATAGAAGCCGAGATATAAGGTTTCAAAGTTTGGGTTTTTTCGTTTTTCGGGTATACCCCCCGTATCAATTTTTTTCAGAAAAATATTTTTTTTTCGAATTCAAACTAACTATACCAGCGGATTGTTCTCATCAAGTAGATCACAAAAATACCGGGTTATAAGGGAATCCGAGCAGAACTAAGAAATCGAGTATTTTTTTGCCGTCAGTTTTGAGCCCAAAAATCGGCATCAAAAATGCCATATCTCGACTATTATAAAAGCTACTACCTTGCAGATAGTGTCGTTGGATTCAAAATGACGAAACTAAGACAAAACCGTTGAAATTTTCCCGATAGCTCCTATAGAAGCCGAGATATCAGCCTTCAAAGTTTGGGTTTTTTCGTTTTTCGGGTATACCCCCCCCCGTATCAATTTTTTTCAGAAAAATATTTTTTTTTCGAATTCGAACTAACTATACCAGCGGATTGTTCTCATCAAGTAGATCACAAAAATACCGAATTATAAGGGAATCCGAGCAGGTTTAAGAAATCGAGTATTTTTTTGACGTCAGTTTTGAGCCCAAAAATGGGCATCAAAAATGCCATATCACGGCTAATATAAAAGCTACGACCTTGGGGATGGTCTCGTTGAATTCAAAATGACGAAACTAAGACAAAACCGTTGAAATTTTCCCGATAGCTCCTATAGAAGCCGAGATATCAGCGTTCAAAGTTTGAGTTTTTTCGTTTTTCGGGTATACCCCCCCGTATCAATTTTTTTCAGAAAAATTTTTGTTTTTCGAATTCGAACTAACTATACCAGCAGATTGTTCTCATCAAGTAGATCACAAAAATACCGGGTTATAAGGGAATCCGAGCAGGTTTAAGAAATCGAGTATTTTTTTGACGTCAGTTTTGAGCCCAAAAATGGGCATCAAAAATGCCATATCTCGACTATTATAAAAGCTACGACCTTGCAGATAGTGTCGTTGGATTCAGAACGACAAAACTAAGACAAAACCGTTAAAATTTTCCCGATAGCTCCTATAGAAGCCGAGATATCAGCGTTCAAAGTTTGAGTTTTTTGGTTTTTCGGGTATACCCCCCCGTATCAATTTTTTTCAGAAAAATATTTTTTTTTCGAATTCGAACTAACTATACCAGCGGATTGTTCTCATCAAGTAGATCACGAAAATACTGGGTTATAAGGGAATCCGAGCAGAACTAAGAAATCGAGTATTTTTTTGACGTCAGTTTTGAGCCCAAAAATGGGCATCAAAAATGCCTTATCTCGACTATTATAAAAGCTACGACTCTTCGGATGGTCTCGTTGAATTTAAAATGACGAAACTAAGACAAAACCATTGGAATTTTCTCGATAGCTTCTATAGAAGCCGAGATATCAGCCTTCAAAGTTTGGGTTTTTTTGCGTATCAATTTTTTTCAGAAAAATTTTTGTTTTTCGAATTCGAACTAACTATACCAGCAGATTGTTCTCATCAAGTAGATCACAAAAATACCGGGTTATAAGGGAATCCGAGCAGGTTTAAGAAATCGAGTATTTTTTTGACGTCAGTTTCGAGCCCAAAAATGGGCATCAAAAATGCCATATCACGGCTAATATAAAAGCTACAACTCTTCGGATGGTCTCGTTGAATTTAAAATGACGAAACTAAGACAAAACCATTGGAATTTTCTCGATAGCTCCTATAGAAGCCGAGATATCGGCCTTCAAAGTTTGGGTTTTGTCGTTTTTCGGATATACCCCCCCGTATCAATTTTTTTTTCGAATTCGAACTAGCTATACCAGCAGATTGTTCTCGTCAAGTAGATCCGAGCAGAACTAAGATATCGAGTAATTTATTGACGTCAGTTTTGAGCCCAAAAAGGGGCATCAAAAATGCCATATCTCGGCTATTATAAAAGCTACGACCTTGCGGATGGTCTCGTTGGATTCAGAACGACGAAACTAAGACAAAACGGTTGGAATTTTCCCGATAGCTCCTATAGAAGCCGAGATATCAGCCTTCAAAGTTTGGGTTTTTTCGTTTTTCGGGTATACCCCCCCCCGTATCAATTTTTTTCAGAAAAATATTTTTTTTGCGAATTCCAACTAAATATACCAGCGGATTGTTCTCATCAAGTAGATCACGAAAATACCAGGTTATAAGGGAATCCGAGCAGGTTTAAGAAATCGAGTATTTTTTTGACGTCAGTTTTGAGCCCAAAAATGGGCATCAAAAATGCCATATCACGGCTAATATAAAAGCTACGACTCTTCGGATGGTCTCGTTGAATTTAAAATGACGAAACTAAGACAAAACCATTGGAATTTTCTCGATAGCTCCTATAGAAGCCGAGATATCGGCCTTCAAAGTTTGGGTTTTGTCGTTTTTCGGATATACCCCCCCGTATCAATTTTTTTCAGAAAAATATTTTTTTTGCGAATTCCAACTAAACATACCAGTGGATTGTTCTCATCAAGTAGATCACGAAAATACCAGGTTATAAGGGAATCCGAGCAGAACTAAGAAATCGAGTATTTTTTTGACGTCAGTTTTGAGCTGAAAAATGGGCATCAAAAATGCCATATCTCGGCTATTATAAAAGCTACGGATTTTTGGAAGGTTATACAGATAATTTACATAAAGTAGAAGTAGCACTTGACTGAAATCCGAACGATTTCCCATTCAACGTCTGAAATATATTCTGTTACTTTTAGACAATTACTTTATATTTTTCTCCGCAATTGAAATAATATAGTTCTTCTTTCTTTCGATTTGTTGTAAAAATGTTTATTCTTTCTTTTAATCTCTAATTTGTAGGTTATAGCTAATATGATGATTGTTTTTAATCAACAAACTGTTATTTAAATTTCTGTAAAATTCAACAAATCAAGAAGTACATGTAGAAAAATAATATTTTTTCTATATGCATAGAATATCAGTTCTACAACAAAAAAATATCTAAAAAATCATTCTGAAAAATATAAAAGTTATAAGTCCTCTAAATAAAGCTTAACAATATACACACACAAAAATTAATTTCTTACTTTTCACTTGAGTTTCATTCATTATATTAAAGAGATTAAATAAATATTCAATTGATCTAAGTCATTCTTGCCATTTTTTTATAAATTTTATTATAAAACTTATTATTTCGAGATAATAATTCACAAATTCGGTTTTCCTAGAATATTTGTAATTTAACTGATAATTTAATATCTCGAAACATTAAAAAGGTTATGATTCCTTGACAGTTAAGCAATTACCTGATGGGTTAAAGTAATAAGACACGATCTGTACTAAATGACCATATTTAATAATTCCATAAAATGAAAAAATATATTTATCTTTAATGTATGGTATTTACACTAGAATTTAAAAAAGAGCCTACAGTATTACAAAAATGAAATCAGAAACATTTACAATTTACAATACTCTTAAAACAATAAATACAATATACATATAAATAAATAAACATAGATAACTAAATTAGGGAAGTTAGCCAAATGGATTTTTATAAAGATTATATTTATGTTACGTTGTAGATATTTACATTAAATATGTATCTCAAGTCAAACTTTGTGTGAAATATTCACATACGCTACTTTTATTCAATTCCAGATAATAAGATAAACAATATTACTTATTTTATGTATACAAATTAAACATACGTTAACCAATATATCACATTAAAAGTTTCTAAAATATTATATAATTTACAATACTCCTTATTATCACGAAAAAAAACTACATACGTACATATAATATTAAAACATAAAAAATTACAATAAAATAAATAATTAAGTAAATTTAAAACAATCTACAATATGGTCGTAGCTCATTTTTTTAACTAAAATCTTATAAACTATTAGTCATATTTTGAAATTATTTCATTTCAATTTTGAAATCCTTTTTAGCATATGAGGGTCTCCCTTTTTTACTTATACCTAACTAATAAATGAATTGTTTCATCAACATTTATATTTTTCCAAACAATGCCACGCATTTTCTATTTTTTCTGGGCAATTCAGGCAGCTAAAACAGTTTTTAATTTTTGTTTTTAACATACAGGGTCAGCCATTTTAATATATGCACCCAAATTCCTCTGAAAGTAAGCGAGATACAGAAGAATATTTAAGAAGTTATTCAGAACGCAGAAGGACATGTATCTATAGAGGTAATTTTGATTGAGGTCGTTTTTCATGCTCAATTCAACGTCAGGATAATTTTTTTAAATAGGAATTCCTACTTTTTTAGCGGATTCGAAATGAGCGCGACATTTTACTATTATAATGTTTTTTCAAATGGAAGTAAAATTACAAAAAACTGTTTATTACTGTTCTGTTTTAATTCGACATTTTACAAATAATTCAGCAGGTGGATCAAGCACAAAGGTTTTAATAACCTTAACTACCTTAACCTTGAGGTCAATTCTCGTAAGTCATTGTTGAAAAACAACCCCACAAGAAAAATCTAGACATGTCATATTGGGTGAATTTGCTGGTCAGTTAAGCGGACCTCTTATCTCTTAGCAACACCAAGTAGCTTTATTAATCTACATTAGCCTCAAATAAATAAAGATCAATCAAATAACCATTTATAATGCCACACCATACCATAAGGCTCTAGCGATTTTCATGATCTATGATGATGATGGTCGATGTCTCTTCTCTCTGCCAGTGAGGATTTTTATTTGACCAACAATGTCAATTGTGTCTATTAAGTTGTCCGTCATGTTTATATATAGCATCATCGAAGGCAAAGATAGAGAAATCTGGATTATCTGCAATCTCCTCCAAAGCCCATTGGCAAAATTCACCGCGCTGTTAAGGACTTCAATCAGTGGAAACGTTCAGCCTACAGCCGTGCTGCAAGAGAAGCATTATTATTAAATTCTCCCAAAATCATAGTCATCTCCACAATTTCAGTAGAAGAGTACTCAGACATTTTAAAACCGGACAACAGTGACAGATTGTGGAAAGTGCGTTCATTATATAATGCAATTAGGAGAAGATGCCTTTCCCTTCCATTGGAATCAAAATTGTGTGTGGACGAGCAAATGGTGCCGTTCAAAGGCAGTTTGAACGTCAAGCAATACGTCAAAAACAAACCCAAACCATGGGGAATTAAGATTTTTGCGCTATGTGGCAGCAGTGGCATCTTGTATGATTTTATAATATATCAAGGATCTACTACTGAACTTGACCCACAGCAACTTGATGTATTTGGTTCGGGTGCTGCAGTAGTACTAAAATTATCTGAGCTAATCTCACACCCTAGGGTACAGTTATATTTTGACAACTATTTTTCAAATTATAACTTACTTCAGTACCTTAGAAATAGGCAAATATTTACAACGTGCACAACAAGAGCTGAAAGATTTAAAAATCCGCCATTTTCGTCCGATAAGGATATGAAAATAAAAGGTCGAGGTTGTTCCGAAGAAATTATTAGCGGGGATGGGGAAGTCATAATGACAAAATGGTACGACAACCGGCCAGTTGTAATGGCATCAAATTATATGGGAGTTGGTGATAAAGACCAGTGCCGGCGATGGGATAAAAAAGGGAAGGACTATATTTACGTTTCAAGACCACAAGTAATAAATAACTACAACTCTAACATGGGGCGTGTTGACGAGATGGATTTCCTTATTACCTTGTATCGGACATTTATTAGGTCTAAAAAGTGGACTCTGAGAATGTTTCCTCATGCCATAGATATGGCATGCGTAAACGGCTGGTTGGAATAAAAAGAAAAAGCTGCTAACTTGGGTGTGGCTAAGAATGATGTCCTAGATTTGCTTCACTTTAGAGCCTATGTTGCTGAGGTTTTAATCTTGGCAGGAAAAACATCTACTAGGGAGAGGGAGCGACCAGCAGCTGATAGTCCGGGTCCTTCAACGCCCAAACCGTTATAAGTAAACCAGAAATTAGACCAGTGGCCGCAGTTAGTTTGGACAGACTAGACCATTTGCCATCCATTGATGACAAAGACTTTGCATCTAGGTGTAAAGTACCAGGCTGTAAAGGACGATCAAGAATTTTATGCCAAAAATGTAACGTTCACCTGTACCTTACAAAAAAAAGCAACTGTTTTGCAATATATCATACAAAGTATTTTTTTGTTTAAATTTATCTTTTATACCATTGACTACCAATGTGTGTACATAAAAAAAAAACTAAAAACAAACAAAAAAATAAAAAACGTCAAAAATTTTCAAAAAAATTAAAGAGTTGATTTACAAAAAATCAAATTTTTCTTTTAAAAAATAAAAATTCATGAGCGAAAGGGTTAAATTAAATCACTCCAATCTGAAAAAGACCTCAAGGTCAATAAAGAGTTAGGGAGCAGTTTTTTGTAATTTGGCCTATTCAATTTATGATAACGTAAAGCGTGAAATTTCCCGCTCTTTTAAAATTCGCTACAAAAACTAGAGGTTTCCATTAAAAAAGTTACTTTGATCTTGAAAAGTGACCTCTACTTATAGTGGAGGAGCAATTTCGGTATATATTAAAATGGCTCATCCAATATAATGTATAATTTTTTTTTTCAGAGGTGATAGTTCCATTTTTGCATTTGTCACTATCTTTTCAAGAAGTTGCTTCTACCATAACTGACATCGCCAATGTCAAATATTTTCTTTTGTAGCACTATTTTATATTCTAATTACGCAGGAACAATTTTATCTCATTTCTTCCTTTCAGACTTAACATGCGCAGGTAATCGATAGGATTGCCTTGACATATTCAACATCTGTCCTTTATTGCATACGTGAGAGCTTCCTCTTCGAACTTTTCACTAATTATCCAAGTTACATCTTCCACATTAACATCATGAGCCTCTGGAACAATTTCAGGTTCCTCTTGCTTTATTTTGAAGTTTAGTATATCTGCGTAGGTATCAGATAGGCTTGAGGTATCTAAAATTGAAGTAGTTTCCGGTTTTTCTTCTTTTATTGATATACTGAACACTGAAACAAATTTTGGTTCCTCTTGCTTTATTTCAGAACACCTGAATATTGTGGAGTCATTAGATAAGCTTGGTTGGGTTAACATTGAATGAATTTCAGGTTTCTCTTTCTTTATTGATATACTTGATGTTGCAAAAAGTTCATCAGTTTCTTCTTTTTTTATTTCAGACTCTCTTAAAATTGAGAAGGCTTCAGTTAGTAACGGAGCTATTTCTTCCTTTCTTTCTGAGTTTCTCAAATTTGCTTCGTAGGCACTTGACACTTCATAAATTCCAGGTTCCTCTACTTTTATTTCAGAGATCAAAGGTTCGTCATCGACTAACTCGTCTATATCTTTCGAAAAAACCGGGTCGTCAGGTATTTCCTTTAAAATAATATTATGACGACGACGAAATTTTTCTAGCCATCCTGTTGACGCTTTGAAGTTATCTAGCCCCAGGCACTCAGCCGCTTTCAGGGCCGTTGCTTGTATTTTGCCCCGGGTAATTGAAATGCCTCGGCTTCTCGTCTGACAAAACCATTTATAAACAAGTTGATCCACTGCCAGTTTCTTTTTGGGAAAAATTCTTTTTCGTTCATCGTTACCACCTTCTTGATACCTTCTTCTAATGTCTGCTTTATTTTTTAGTAAATTGGTCACTTGGGTCTTGCCCACTTGGAATTTTTGAGCCAATTTCCTGGAACTTAAACCAGTTGTTTCACTTACTTCAATTATTTTCATCTTTTCTTTGATTGAAAGATATTTTCTTTTATCCGT
Source organism: Anthonomus grandis grandis (assembly GCF_022605725.1). NCBI lineage: Eukaryota > Metazoa > Arthropoda > Insecta > Coleoptera > Curculionidae > Anthonomus > Anthonomus grandis. Next base: position 184,490 of record NW_026088469.1, read on the forward strand.
CATATTAAAATATTTACACTATTAGTTATAAAACACACCAACCATAAATGAAATGTTAAAACTATAAAAATTAATTATAATAAGTTATAATTAATTTTTACGTATACTCATGGCAATTTGCATTATTAGCACCCTTAATAATATTTTTTAGTAATATTGGTGACAACAATATCAACGGGAATTAACAAATACAATTTCAAATCCAATCAGACAGAATCGATAAAGAGATGTTTATTAAAATAGAGTCCTATTTGTAAATGCCAGGAATTCTTCACTGATATCTTTTAATGCAAATCGCTTTTTAGAGACTAGTCTGCAGAAATTTACTATGTTTTTTATGAAAAGCACGTTTATTTCTCTCTTTTTAATATGTTTTATTATGCTGCTTATTTTAAAGTTATTGTTAGCTTAATTACAATCAAAATTTTCATGTCTGATTCAGATCAATTAGATTGAGTGAAGTGCCTTTAGAAGTTTATTTAAGTTGTATATGTACTCCTCAACCTATGAATAGCATTAAACCTATTTTTAATGAAAAAATTATCCTGGGATAAGGGAAAATTCTTAAGACTACACAGCATAAACTTAGTTATCCGTAAAATAAAAATTGCCTAATAAATCAAATTTTTAAAAAGTGAATATTATATCATAATTTCTTCTACAAATGTCAAGAACAAGGGTTTATACCAACCACACTTTTAGTTCCTATGTAAGTCATATAAAAAGGGTGACATCTAGTTTCTTGATGATTTTAGAGATGCTTATTCAACTGTGAGTTGTATGTATCACTTGTGCTAGTTTTACTGAACTTCTTATTTGGAGGCCGTCACAACCTCAGGTGGCTTAAAGATATCTCAGGAGAGTATTTCACTGGACCTTGTTGAACCTTAAAGAAAAGTCACTAATTACTTCCCCACACTCTATTAAGATGCTTTAAACCAGAGTGTCATAACAATTTTATATATGTATATACACGATTATTTAAAAAGTTCTTTCAAGGCTGTTTACTATGATAATCTTGTATTAACTGTATTTTCTGATTGTAAAAGTAATTCTGAGTCTTTGCAATCTTATTATTCTTGAATTTTTAAATAACATAGTAAGGGAAATACAGTAAAACTTCTCTAACTCGAATCTTCAAGGGACAGACTAAAAAAATCGACTTATAGAAAAATCGACTTACAGAAAAAAACGCCTAATTAAGGGGTTATTGTTTATTAGTACCAAAAAAAGTATTTTCTTCGTATAAAACTAAAATTTTGTATGTTGTATGTGTTACATAATATGTATGCATATCAATATGTTTATAAATTTTTTTTAAAGAAGTCAGTTATTTTTTTTTGTGTGAAATTGGTCCATTTTTCCTTATCTATAAAATCTTCTAATAAATTTAAAGAATTGTGTATTTCATATGGAATATTTTCTCTGGATAAAATAAAACATCTTATCTTTTCAATAGCAGAAATCGTCTCGTTAATTGTAGGTGTCGGAACAGTCTCACCTTCGCTTTGGCCATCATCTTCATTTTCTTCAGGGTCTGAAACAATACAAAACAATTCTTACAATCTAAAAAGGCATAATCTAGACTAGCCTACCTTTTTTATTTGGAACAAGATTTTCTATTACGCTTTCTAGGATCTCTTCATCAGTTGGAAAACCTGTTGTTTGTACATTATCATTATCGTCACATAGTCTTCAAATGAAACATCACTCATGTTTATAGCCCTTCTGTATGAGGTCCACAGGGTTTTTAATTCAGATAATGGAACAAGGTCATCCTCGTCCCAGTTATCAGCATCTTGTTGAACTTTATCTTTAACAAATCCTGCTTTTCTAAAGCAATTAGCAATGGTTTGTTCTTTTACGTCCAGAGTCCACGTTTTATTAAGATCTTGAATTGCGTCAAGTAACGTCACAGTTGTAGGAGTTGCCACTTCCATATGGGCTAAAACTTTCATAACAATCCGCTTCCTATAATGTTGCTTCAAATTTTTTATAATTCCTTGATCCATGGGTTGTAAGATTGACGTAAGGTTAGGCGGAAAATATTTAAGTTTAATATTTTTTAACTTAGATTCAACAGACTTGGGATGTGCAGGACAATTATCAACGAATAGTAAAACTTTTCTTCTTTGGGCTGCAAATTTTTTATCAAGCTTTAATAGCCATTTTTCATAAATCTCACTTGTCATTCATGCTTTTTTATTAAACTCATAGTCCACTGCAAATGATTTAATGCCCTTAAAACAACGTGGATTCTTTGACTTACCAATGATTAGCAACCTAAGCTTTTCAGTCCCACTCATATTACTTCCAACCATAACTGTAATTCGTTCCTTGCTGTTTTTGCCACCATGGCATTTTTGTCCTTTAAATGCTAGTGTTTTGTTGGGTAAACATTTAAAGAAAACTCCTGTTTCATCAGCATTAAAAATGTCATCCTTATCATATTGACCGATCAGAGTGGGCAATACATTCTTTTGCCATTCTTCACAAGACGCCAAATCTGCAGAAGCACTTTCACCACATAAAGACATTTGAACGATGTTATGCCTAGTTTTAAACTTATCTAACCATCCTATGCTAGCTGCAAAATCGTCCCGCCCTAAAGCAGTTGCAAACTCCTTAGCTTTTTCTCTTATAAGAGTTCCAGATAGAGGGAGATTTTTATTTCGTGCCGTAGTAACCCACTTAAGCATTGATTCATCAATATCTTCATTCACACAAGGTGTAAGCCTTTACCTCCTTAACCTCCTCTTACAGTTTGAAGCGTAATCCTCTTTTTTTGTAAAAGTCTATCCTTGTTTTTTAGGATCGTTGACAGAGTATTGGGTGGTATCCCAAACTGTTCGGCAATATCCTTCTTTTTCTTTTCACCTTTTTCCACTTCAGCAATTAATTTCAATTTCTCACATAATGGTAAGCACTTTAAATTTCTCTTAGCCATAATTATTTTTAATAAAAACAAATTGTCTTAATTCGCATACGCACCAAAAAACTGTAACCACAAAACCGCCACGTCGCGATGAGAGCCTTTTTCCGTTTGAACTAATAAAAAGAAAAATGATGCAATAGCAAATCCATGTAACATACAGATGTTTTCCTAGAAAAATGTCTGTACTTCCCCGCAAAATTCGAGTTAGCCATCGGCAATGCGTTAAACGTTATTTCGACTTATAGAAAAGTTCGAGATGAGAAATTCGACTTAAAGAGATAAAATATCATATAAACTTGATGATACCTTTTTTGGTAGTATAAAATATTCGAATTAGGGAATCTTTCGAGATAAAGAAGTTCGAATTAGAGGAGTTTTACTGTAAAAGAGGTGTTTCTTTTAATACTCAGATGACATACATAAAATTCATGTATAAATTATGCCAATAGGATTATTTTGTATTCACTAATTGGCATAATATTTTTGATTTGGATAATTGATCACAAAGCAAAATTTTTTAATGATAATATTAATTTGCTTACGGACATATATGCTCCTATAAAGCCCCTCAAATTAAAGAAAAAAAATCTTCCATGGATAACCAGAATGTAATTCGAGATAAGGCAAAATTTAAATTTAAAAAATTACACAATGGATATAAAGAACTTAGAAATTACATTACTAAGCTTATACGCAGAGTGAAAAAAAAATTTTAGAGCAATATCTTAAATGGAATATAATAATGGAAATAGTAAAATATTGTGGAAAACATTAAAGAATTTCAATATATTATCAAAACAAAAAAAAAATTGTTTATCTGGTACGATATTTAATCCTATTGACATTTCTCATTGTCTCAGAAACTGAAGTGTCTAAATATTTAACCAAAATCAATACTAGGGCTGTTGGTTCTGATGGAATACATGTAATTTTTTTAATATCTTGGTGTCCTTTCATTTTAAAATATATTTGTCATCTAATAAATAATTGTATAGCAAATTCTCTATTTCCTTATGAATGGAAACGGGCTGATATAGTGCCAATTCCGAAAACGAATATTGTAAAGGGTTTTAATGACTTAAGACCCATTTCTATTCTTCCAATATTATCTAAGGTTATTGAACAAGCCCTGAAGAATCAAAAGTCTAAAAAGTTGATTGACGCCACGCAATCAGGTTTTCGAAAAGGTCGCAGTTGCCCTACAGCTTTTCTTAATGTAACGGATGACATTTTTAGATCTATTGATAAGGGTAATTGTACTATTCTGGTTCTAGTCGATTATTTTAAGGCATTTGATACCATAGACCAAGATACGTTATTACTAGTCTTGGAATATGTTGGTTTTCATCACAGTGTTCAATCAAATTAATTCAGAATTATCTTATGAATTGCTAGCAAAGGGTGGTTTTGAATGGCAATAAATCATATTATTTTGGCGTTAATTCAGGTGTCCCTCAGGGGTCAATTTTAGGACCAATTCTTTTTATTTTATATACTTCCCAATTTCCTAAATTTTTAAAACACTGCAAAATACAAAAGTATGCAGATGACACTCAAATATATTACTCTTTTTCGTCCGCGTTGCTGGCTCATAGCTGTCTCTCTGTAACTGAAGATCTAATCACACTATACAAAATGTCTAAAGACCATGCTCTCCATTTGAACCCAAGTAAATCCTTTGTGATGTTTTTTGGCAGGCCAATTGATGTAAAACACCTGACTAAAAGAGTTATCTTAAAGATTGGCGATGAGATTCTTCCTATGAAAACAGAATGCAACAATTTGGAGCTTATTTTAGATAACGAATTAAGGTTTGAAAAATATATTTCTATGTGCATTCAAAAATGTATAGGGAATCTACTTGCCTTACTACATTTCCTTAATCAAAAAACTAAAAAAGTTTTATGTGATTTAATGGTTCTCTCTGTTTTTAATCATTGTGATGCTGTTTATGGACCTTGCTTATGGGGCTGCAGAATATTGTGAGAAAATTGTTTTAAAAAATCACATTCAGGACACTTAATTTGCGATTCAATGGGATCATCATACCTAGACATCAATCCACAAAATTCGAGAGATCTTTTACATATAACCTGACAAAGTATTTAATGGTTTACCCTCTGTCCTACAAGTCTGCTCTATCTAAGCTTTCTCTAACCATATTAAAAACCATGTCTCCTCCTTGCCCAATCTTCTTAATTTAATGGCTAATTCCGCCAATAATCAAATCTTGTACCCACACATCATCTAGTTTTATGATAGATAATAAAAAAAATAAATTTTCTTCTTGAATTTGTTAGCTTTAGGATCTTTTTTTATTTTATTGAAGGAATGTATGTATATACTTCTCCTTAAGGATAAGTGTATAAATCAGCTGAACAAATTATGTTTCACTGCACTCTTGCCTTTTCATTTTATATGTATAGACTTATACTTGAATAAAGATTATTATTATTATACTAATAAATCTTAGTGTTTTAGATACTGGCAATTTAGAAAATTAAATATCTCAAATGTTCCCACAATGTTTGGTCTTAGAGGATTAATTAATTGTCTCTTTTGGAATTTTTGCCTTTAGATTTTTGGCATCTAAATTCTAAATTATATAATTAATATTGTTTTAGTAATATAAAGAATTGCTGCTCACAGCAATCATACAAACGTGCTAGACTCTGTGTAAATATTCAGTACATGTTCATGGATTCATTCATTGTTCATTCATCCTTTATTCATTTTAAATAGGCAAATAAAAAGCGAAAATTTGTACGTAAATGTAAATTATTAAGAAAAGAAATTCTTAAAATCAGTGACAACCTCATTGAGGGCCTCAACTAGTTATCGAGTCAGTAGTTAACCATAAATATTAATTTTATTAATTTATTGCATTTACAATAATGTTTTATATGTGAAAATAACCCTCTAGAGTTCTACTATTTTCCTCAAAAATACAATTTTTCATTCGACTTTAAAAACTCATTTTAAAACACTTTTAAGCCTGACTTCGAAGTTACTGAATAGTGGATTGTCCCAACATTTAGACCCAGGCTAAGTCAAAAGTGTAATAAGTCTCAATCCAAAACCAGTAAGTATTTGTGCAAGAGGTTCCTAGGAAAGTAGGCTGTTTCTTTTCTACATATTTATGAGGAAATCTCAATTAATTTTTTTCTTTAGTTATATTACTAAGATTTCTAGGTTACAATTTAATACTTGCAGCTTTTTATTTTTATTTTACCACCTTAATCCTAGTTTTAGTAATATTTTATCTTTATATTTCAAGCATACATTAAGCAATGTTTTCAAAAATATTATTTGCTCCTTTATTTATTCCATATTATTTCTTTACTTTTAAGTACACGCCTCTGTATTATTTATAAATATACCGAGATATCATAAGAATGCCAATGCAGAGTAAGGAACTTCATGTTTGTTTATTTAGACAGTATGTGCATAAATATAGCAACATTCTTGTTTCGCATTTATTTTATCAGTTAAATATCGATTTACCTGCTGTAAAGTTGTTATTTTTGAATCTCAGAATTAACTTAAAATGGGTCGCTCAAAAACTGTCTCTGGTGATGTAAGAAAAATTAATGTGGAGCATTACAAAAATGGTGTTAGGCAGAGTGATATTGCAAGAAGCTTACAGCTTCACAGGTCAATCGTATCCAGAGTTTGCAAAAAGTTCGCGTTACTGGAACAGCTGCACCAGCGCTCATTCCTGGTAGACCCAGAAAAACAAATTTGAGGATGGATAGGCAGCTGCTACGAATTTCCAAAGAAACTCCTTTCTGTCTTCTTCCCAAATTTTGGCAAAATTAAAAGGTTTACTCCTCCACCCTCGTCGTCGTATTTAGTGATGAATCTAAATATAATTTATTCAGGACTGATGGAGTGATATACGTCAGACGGCCCAGTGAACAAAGATTAAACAAAAAGTACATTTGCCCCACAGTTAAACATGGAGGGGGAACTATTCTTGTATGGGGATGTTTCTTGGCTCGTGGCATGGGACCCATAATAAGAATAGTGGGCAAAATGGATCTTTTCATGTACAAAGACATTCTGCAGACACATTTAGTGCCATATATGGATGAAGTCATGCCAGTAACAGCCATATTTCAGCATGACAACGATCCAAAACATGCTTCTCAATTTGTTAAGAGGTGGCTATCCGAGGAAAAAATAAATGTAATGGTCTGGCCATCTCAATCGCCAGACCTAAACCCTATAGAGAATTTATGGCATTACATTGACAACAAAATCAGGCACCTAACATGCTCTAATACAAATATTCTCTTTGAAATAGTGGAAAAGGCTTGGAAAGAAGTGAACAATAACTATATTATGAAATTAATTGAGTCCATGCCAAGACCATGTGCAGATGGATGTTATAAAGGAGAAGGGGTACTTCACGAAATATTGAATTGATTTTAATTTAGTTGGGTTATATTTTTTTTAGAATCAGAACTATTTGTTGTTGCTATATTTTTGAATAATAAATTTGCATAAAACAATTTGGTGTTTTATTTATTATGATACAAAAAATATGATAATATAAAAATATAAACAAGCTCTAACTATTCTTGTAAATAATATATAAACCTTACTTATAAAATAGATACTTAAAGATATATAACAGGAAAGTTCAATGTTGCTATCTCTTTGCACAATACTGTATGTATGATAAAAAATAATAAAATTTTTTTTTATTTCTTACATGAAACTTTTTTTATATTTATTGGCTGTTATTCCCTTAATGCACCCCATGGTGTAACACCCTTTACAGGTCTGACTGGATATTTAGATCCTAACATAGAGCTAATACTGATTTCTTACCACATTTCATCTGTTGAACCCTTCAACTGCAGAACTTGACTCCATAAAGTTATCAACACTTATTGGCATATATGTTTTGATAGTTTATGCCTTTATGATCTCTACAATAATTGGTAAAATTCTATATATGAATAAAAATAGTGTAAATTAATGTTAAATACAATACCTTGCATTATGCCCTGGCAGATCAAGAAAACTTTTAAAATGGAAAAAATTCCATATTTAAAGTTACAGGCGTTTCAATAGCACCGTAAAGGTAGTACAGAAAATTTATAATTGATTTTCATTTATATTGGACACTATCCTTATTAATTTAGCATAAAAACATAAAATTCAATAGTAAACATAACTGAACGATAATCAAATAAAGCTTATAATAATATAAACATTAAACATAACCATACTTTTAGGTTAGTTTTAAATCTGTCTTCTGTCAAATGTCAAAACAAGCGATTTGTTAAGGTTCTTCAATACCTAAACAGCTGCTCAATAGCAACATTTAAAAGTGAAAAAATAAGAAAAAAAGAAAAATCTAATTCTTAGGCTCTTACTATTTTACAATAAACCATTATTCAGTATATATTTTTATTGATAAATTTTATTTATACTTATAATAAAAGGATTATTTTGTCGAGAATTTGTAAAATTGGAAGTAGAAGAAACAAAGGTGGTACCGGCCAAAACGTGTTTCTACTAATTGGCTTATTAAGGGTAGAATAATCAACAAAATTAAAAAAAAAACTTATACCAATTTATGTAATCACCAGTACCTCTTGTTGCTTATTTAGTGTAGATGCTCGCTTAGTAAAACTTGTAAAATTGTTCGCTTTAGTAAAACTTAATTTACATCCTAAATTTTATTTCCCAAGTTGACCCATTTTCTATTTTCTCTTTTAACGTGTTGGTACTACATTCTAATATAAATATAATTAAAATTTTTGTTTTCTTATCTTCAATGATATTATTTTTAGTCCTCTTCTTAAGTAGAAGGTCAATTCTAAACAAGAAAAAATTTTTTTTAAATTCTATGTTTTGAAACCATTGACTTTAGGCATGGTTTGCTATACCAAAAGTTTTCAGAATGTATCCAAGAATTGTGAAAAGGCATAACACCAGCGCCGTTGCTACAATGGTTCCACGGGTTCGGTGGAACCAGGCCCGCCACTCTCAAGGGCCCGTAGCCAGCTAATAAACATAATAATAAATAAATAAACAAAGGATGTAAATTTAAATTAAAACTCAATAATATATTGTGAACTTATATAATCTAACAAACCACATAAAAAACATAAAAATCCAAGACTCAGCTAAAATTCTTACATCGATGTGCCTATCCGCAGCCGAAGCAAATCTTTTCTAGCCTTTAGCACAGATTTTAGCGTTATTTAAATATGTGCCTTTAGCCTTTACTATTCTTCTCTGTTTACTGTGCGACGATCTTACGACGACGGCGATAGACTTTCGACGGTCCCAATGCAGACCATACATACATAATTATAATAATTATTATTATCCGACAACAGTGTACCAGGCCCGGGAAAACCCATCAGAGTTGTTATGTAATGTGAGACAGATTATTTTATTTTTTGGTTTTGGTGTATCGGTAGGGCAGGGCAGGGCGGCAGTTTGTATTTTATTCCTATTTTATTTACAGTCTATAAAATGAGTTCCAATTATAAACATTTATCTGGTGCAAGTAAAAGGAAAAAGAAAGTCGAGCTTGAAGAGAAAACTCGAAAACATCCAAAAATTTACAAATTTTTAAATTCAAGCAGTTCCTCTTTAACTAATTTTGTTACTGGTGAGATTGCTACACCCTCTACGTCTACGATTGTGAGTCATCATTTCATCATCATCTCCTAGTGTTAAGTATTTTACAAATTCTCAATATCTCACTTCTTAGGTCTCGAAACATAATTATTTATATTAGGCCGGCCAAATATTACAAGTGTTCTTAAAAACTCTCTATCTTTTATTGACCTAAGGCCTCCTGGCTAGAACAGTTTACAAACAAAATTATTGAAGTATCATACTATCAAAAGTCTCTCATCAGCACAACGATTCATTCCTTAGAGTAAGCCATAACTTTTAAAGTATCAAACGGGCCTCTCAAAACAACTATTATAGGGTTGAAGAAGTAGTCCATACTTGCAGTGGAGTTAATATGTCAAAGGGTAACTAAAATAGTTTCGGTCATCCTCCACTAAAATTTATTTGAAAAACCAGTTATCCTACATGTTTTGGACATATAAGATGTCCATCATCAGGGATATACAAAGAGGGTTTTCATCACAACACATAAAAAGTGCTTCTGGCAAGGTCAAAGGTTAAAAATTACTAACAATAAATAAAAAGGGCATATTAAGATGCACGAGAAAGTGACTAAACAGGGTCTATACAAACATTAAAATCACATAATTACAACACTAGTGTGGTAATTATGTGATTACCACACGTGTGTGATGTAATTATCAATCAAAAACTAAATTATCAAAAACTCGATCAATTGATTTATAGTTTTAGTAACTGGAATGTGACTGGAAACTCTTAAACCGTATCATAAAGAAACACGAAGCCAATGATGAGCATAATAATTGTTGTGCTATTTTTGATAAATGGAAAAATAATAAAACAATAGACAAAGCCCAAGAAGATTTGTTTCGTCAGGAGATTAATAAATGGAGGCAAATACTGGAGCGAATTATTGATGTAACTCTTAATTTAGCGACAACAAATATGCCATTTCGAGGTACAAATGAAAAGTTAAATTCAAGCAATCCAGGAGTATTTTTGTCCATTATAAAGTTTTCTAAGTATGATCAAGTTTAAAAAAAATAATTATAGAATTATTCGAAAATGTCAACTACTTATTTAAGTCCGCAAATACAAAATGAAATAATAAATATATTAGGAAAAGCTGTTAAAAATGAAATAAAAAAATCTATAGAGTCGGCTCCTTTTTTTTCAATAATTATAGATACTACCCAGGATATATCTAAAATTGATCAGCTTAGTCTTATTTTTCGATATGTTTCTGTTCAATATGATCAAAATAAGAAGTTAGTAGATATTGTTATTAAAGAGTCATTTATGGGTTTTATTCCAATTGAAAATCAGACATCGGAAAATCTTACCAATGAAATTATAAATGCAATTAATGAAATTAGCAACTTAAAGAAATTGCGTGGTCAAGGTTACGATGGTGCCGCAAATATGAGCGGTATGTATAACGGGGTTTAATCTAGAATTTTAAAAGTGGCGAAAAATGCTCCTTTTGTACACTGTGGTGCGCATAATCTTAATTTGGTTTTGAACGATTCTGTAAATAATGTAGAAAAAATTAGAAATTTTTTTGATTTAGTGCAAAGCTTGTATGTTTTTTTTGCCTACAGTATTAAAAGATGGGCGTTGCTTGAGTCATGTAAGAGCGAGTCGAATGTAAAGCTTAAAAAGCTATCAGCAACCCGTTCGTCTTCACGAAATGATGCTATAAAAGCCTTAAGATTTAGGTATCTTGATGCTCTTAAGGCCTTGTCAAAAATTATTTTAACATCAAATAATAAAACTGAAATTGACGACTCTAAAGGATATAAAACTACATTGCAAAACTTTGAAACAGTATTTCTAATTATTTTGCAATCTAGAATTTTAAATAGCAAAGACGCAGCATCAAAACTTTTACAAAATGAGCAGCAAGATATACAAAAATCGAGTAAACCCCTAAAAAACGTTACAAATGACATATCTAATCTTCGAAATGAGTTTCTAAATGTAAAAGAAGAAGCTCAAGCCATGGCGAGTAAATGGGGTAAGTCCAGAGTTTGGCCAAAAACAAATTTCTAAATGTAGACGTTTTTTTGATGAGTCTGCAAATGACTGTTTTTCAAACTGCGAAAGATATCTTTAGAGTTGAAGTTTTTTATAAAACGCTGGACATTATTATTAGTCAGTTACAATGTAGAACAGTTTACAACAAATATCTACTAACTTCAGTATTTTGGATACAGAAGTTCTATTAAATTCTAGTGACACAGTAATATATCGAATGGCTGAAAATATTCGTGAAATATATCAAGATGATATATCAGATATACTTTCTAATCAATTATTAGCATTTCGAACTTTAGAACTTTTAGAACTTTTTCGAATTATTAGCATTCTGAAGAACTTAAAAATATTAGGTCAGTTAAAGATTTGCTTAAATTTATCCTGGTTGACAATTATTCGTCTAGTACTAGTAGTAGCTTTACTGAAATAATAACATTATGCTTCCTATATCTGACAATTCCTGTAATAGTTGCATCGGCAGAACGATCGTTCTCAAAATTAAAATTAATCAAAACATATTGAAAATAAAGTTGCTCGCTCTATAGATTTAAAGGAAATTTTAAATCATTTGCGACTGCTAAATCTCGAAAAGTAACTTTTTAATGGGTGTATTTCTTCTATATTAACTTTGTATTTGTATCCTTTTGTAAATGTTTTTTATAATTATGTACATATGTTTTTAATATTTTTATATTTTTCCGTAACTACTGTTATTAGTATTTTTGTCTTAATATTAATTTCATAAAAGTTTAGTTAACATGTAATAGCCTTTTAATTTTTTCTTTCCTTAAGCCGTCGATTTAGGGAGAGAAGAAGGTTAGTATCTCTTTAGGGGCCCGCGGATATAGTCTCGAACCCAGGCCCGTTATGTTGTTGCTACGGCGCTGCATAACACATAGCCTTAGCTCTTACCTGTATAGAATTTTTACGCACAAGTGATAATACTAATCGATGTGTTTAAAAAATAAAACAAGAAAAAAACACATACATTTTAAATGAATTTGTTCCATCGTGAATGCACTGTATAAAAATTTAGTGTCAAATTCTAAAAAATAGTCCATTTTTCTCAAAGAGACCTCTTGGTTATATTTCAGAGGGTGAAGAGACACAAAGTCCGTGTTTAAGTAATTCGTGTCAATGCATTTTTGCTTTTTATACAGTGGTTGCTTTCTACTTTTAGATCTGATGATGCCTTAGGGCGATCTATGATATGTGTCATAGTTTATAAAATATACATACACTGAGACTAGGGAATTCAATCCCGCAAACCTGCGGGACAAAAATCATCGATCCCGCGGATCCGCAAGAGTACGGCATTGTTAACAATATATATATTACTTTTTGTAGTAAACCTATTAAACATGCTTATTGCTAAGAAAAGGCCTTATGTCTTATGCAATTATAAACAAACCATGGTAGATGCAAAAAAGTGTTTATTTCATATACAAAATACATTAGTTAGTGGTTCAAGTACTTAGTTTAAAGGTCACTTGTCACATTGATTTTGGAAGTATTTTCGGAGAAAAGATAACATATCCAAGGTATCATCTTTTAAGTTTGATCTTAGTTTATTGCAAATATATCCTGCAGCTGAAAACGCACGCTCAGCTTCGACACTTGTCGGCGGAATAGACTTACACAGTTGTAAACAGCTTCCAAGTGCATACCCCTATTTCCTCCGCATTTAAACAGGGTCATTTCATGTTTTAGTAACTGGTCAAGCGTTACTCGTGCTCGTAGAGTCATAGGAGAAGCCTTTGAGAAAACAATGGTGGATTAGTAGAAATTTCAAAAATTTAGTAGCGGTTAATTTTTTTGTTTGTTGTTTTTATTTTATTTGTATTTATTTTTGTTAGTTTATTGTTTGTTTTTATTTGTATTTAGTTTGGAATTATTATTTGCTTGTATTATCTTTGTTCAATTTGTTTTTTTCATGGCTATCTACACATTTTTAAATGTAAATAAATGCATAATTTCCCTTTTTATTTTTTGTTATAAAATTGTTATTACTTAATATTTTTTGGTGAAATTTGGTATAAGGCCGTTTTAGGGGATGCCGAATCCAGTGGTGTGCACAATTTTTTGCTATGCTAAAAAATGCCTAGCATGGTTTCTTAAAATTTGGCTATATTGATGCAGTTTTTCTGGACCTAACATTTAAAAAAAGCCGGAGCAAAATCGCACCAAAAATAAACTTTTTATCAGGGTGACCCCAAAAAAAAGGGTTACACTGTATAACTAAAAATATTATATTAACCTCA